>NC_079453.1:11080250-11272750 GCF_903798145.1 Danio aesculapii
ACACCACAACAAATCTAACCCAAACCTCTATTATCTTTGTGTTTCCCGTACAGCGATAGACGTGACGTATCTTCTTGAGGAAGGCTCAGGTCGTCGTCTGCGCAGACGGACGCTTGGACTGAGCGAATTCATTTGCAGAAAGTAACGCAGACCAACACACTCTGCCCGGCACCATTGCAGAGCAGCAAGAAAATACTGGACATCCAGGAAGACACGTTCATATTTATATTTTGCAGTCATGAAGAAACTCCGAGAGAGACCAGCCTAAGCTTCGTGCACTGAGGACATGCAATCCGAGAGGCGTCGGCCTTCAAAAGTACACGCATAGGAACTAAATTATGATCGAACGAATCATGAGGGAGCTCCGAAATCACTGGTCAAACTTCTCCCAAGTTGTGTAAAGGAAGGCACGGTACTACGTTTAGCCTTCTTGCAGCTGCAAATGAAAAAAACGAAACAAACAAGGGAGAACAGCGCCGCCTTGTGGTCTAAAGCGGGATTGACTTAAAACGAAGAACATAGGAGGAGGTGCAGTGTAGCGCACACACACACACTGCCCCCTAGACTGAGAAGAAAGAGAGACCTGAGAAAGAACATTGGCTAACTGCACTTTTAACAACACGGACATCATTCGAGATGTACGAATGAGACACACTAACACTCAACGCAGTATTGATCAATGCTGTACGATAAAGCAAAACAAATAAGTATATTACCTTCTTTTTTTATTGGTTATACTGTAATTACGTTAGGAATGGAGCACGACGGTTCATATTTGTGAGCTCGGGACTTGTGGACTGGGCTGGAATGTTTCGCTTCTGTTATCGTGGGCATTGTGATTGGTTAGAGTGGCTGCCAGCCCCGCCCCCCTTTTTTTTTTTTTTTTTTTTTTTTTTGAGACAAAAAGTATTTAAATTCACCAGCTCGAAAAATAAAACAAAACAAACATCTAGCGGTGGAGGCGCGCTGGCTTTATATAACGCCTTAGAATGCCATTATCTTGAACGTTTTTTTGTTTTTTGGTAGTGTGTGAGATTATTTACGGTGTTTGTTGAGTGTGTGTGCGTGTGAGAGAGAAAAAGAGCCCATTCGGATGATATAAATATGAAAGAGGAAACAACTTAAGGGCTCGACAGCAGTTAATTAACAGTTTAATTCATGAATTCACAAGGATTTATCGTATCATGTGACGTCATTTTTTTTGTGAGTGGCTTGTGAGGGAGGGTGGGAGGTTTTAGGGTCGATGTTTTTCATTTTCGGCTTTCGTTTCTTATTTTAATGGCCTTTCAGAATGCCATGGAGAATGTTTATAACAAAAATCACAATGAGATTTCTGCCCTTAATGCGTCAGCTATGATTTCAGATCCCTTAAATAGACAAAACTGACAAACGAACGTTGTATAGTGCCAAGCTATGTATATATACAGACGGAAAAATGTGAGAGATGTCTCCAAAAGCAATATCTTGATAATGGATTTTGTGTATTGTATTGTACAGGATTCAGCCCTATATGTATTATTATTATTGTTATTATTATTATCATTATTATTACGCGATTTGTAACTTTACGAGAAGTGGACGAGACATCATGATTAATAATCGCGACAAATTTTCGAATTTCTGAAACCGTCTTGTTACCCAAAACATGAATCGAGCGAAGAGGGAGAATGGATGTTTTTTTTTGTTTTGAAGGGGACATCGCAGTGACCCCAAACCTGGCACCTGTCACTGTAATAATTAATATTAACATTATTATAATTATTATTATTACGTTTTTGAGGAGAAATAGATATAATGTTCCTCGTTTTTTGCTGCAAAGTGTTGAACACTAAAAAAACAAACCAACATAAAAATGTAAAGTGATATTTTGGCAGGAAAAAAGATGCTGTCAAGCCGATATCATGTTCTTAATCTCCTTTATTTTAATTTGTTGTCGTTTTTAAATCCTTTTTGTTTATTCGAACGATAAAAGATTGTTCTGTTTTTTTTTTTTGTGATAGCGGTCATAAATATAATGCTTGTATTTCTTGTATTTGTGTGTTTTTCGTGTGATCTGTTTAGTTCTTTTTAGACAATCACAAAATAAGATGCAAGCATTGTATATGGACAGACTGGCAGGCATTTTGTGATGTTGTGTACAGTTTGTCGAAACTTCTTCCACTCTGGTTCAAAGTTTGTAATTATAAAGTCATGAAAATGCTGTTGGTTTTTACTTTTTTTTTTTCTTCGTTTTATATTCTATTTGTTTTGTTTGTTTGTTTTTTAATAAAAAGCACTACATTATTGTGAATATACTTGCTTGTTGCTCATACATCTAGCAGAGAATCTGTGATGCCGTTCTTTACTAGCTCATAACCATTATTACTCCAGGTATACAGACAAATCGTATTTTAATTGTATGGACGGTCAATACATCTTCAAATAAAGTGGATTTTAACTATTGCGTAGCTCGGTGACATTGTGTACCATCATTTGAACTACAAAATACATCGACACATGCTAAAAATGTTCTTTATTTTATTGAAATACTTCTATTATAATTAACAGCAGAACTGACAATTTCACATACTGATGTTAATGCAGTTCATTCATTTTCTTTTCGGCTTACTCCCTTTATTAATCAGGGGTCGCCACAGTGGAATGAACTGCAAACTTATCCAGCTTAAGTTTTACACAACGGATGGCTTTCCAGCTGCAACCCAATTCTGAAAAAACACCCATACACTCTTGCATTCACTCACATACACTATGGCCAGTTTAGCTTATTCAATATAGCGCATGTCTTTGGACTGTGGGGGAAACAGGAACACCCGAAGGAAACCCACGCCAACACGGGGAGAACATGCAAACTCCATACAGAAGTGCCAACTGACCCAGCCGGGGCGTGAACCAGCGACCTTCTTGCTGCGCCACTGTTTATTTTTTTGTAAATCAATACTTCACCAATATTGGGACTTACATTTAAGAAATATCACCAATTTTTCCGTATTAATTAAAATTTTTATATTATTTTGCTAGCACCTTTATGTATTTCTGCATTATATAAACGATTTTAATTTAAAGGGTAAAATCCTTCAAATTAATACACTTTTAGCAGTAATTATCAGGACTGGTGCTGGTAAAGAAATCCTTGTTCATGTTTTTATATTTTTATACAAAATGTAATGTAAAAGTATCATATTTTATGATTTTTTTGTCAAAGGAATGTAAAAATTTGTCATTTTTTTTTCATCGAAAAACTAAAAAACATGCTTCATGGTATTTGTTAAAACTGACTTTTGAGTAGTTTTAAATTAAAATTTAAATATCTACCTAATACCAATAATGACAACAATAATATGTGAAATATATAATATATATTTTATTTATTTTGTTCAAAACAGGATTAAAAATACTTTACTGCCACCCAGTGGAAAAAACTGAAACCTTCAGAAAGAGCATGGACCGAACAGATCTTAACACAAATAAAACCTTTCTTCAATAGTATCTGGATGCAGCCTTTATAATGCAAGCTGAGATTGAATCGCTGAGTGCACTCAATGCACTCAAATGGAGCGACGTCACTATGAGAGGTAGCGTTAGGGGTGGGGTTAGGTGAGCCTATTAAAAACATTGGATGCAGCTCAGATTGCACTGCACCAGGTCTCCCTCTCAAAAAATCAGCAATATTCTGGTTGCATTGTAAAATTGAGAGGGTTTTCTGTAAAATAAGACCATATTTATCAATCTACTCCAATATATGTAATCAGGGCACTCTTCTGAATTCTTCTGTCTCTTATTCAGTTTTTTTTTTCTTATTATTTAATGCCACAAGAACAAGATGTGGGCTATTTCGTTTCACATAGTTTTCTGATAGAAAAAAAATATATTAATAATGTACGTTTATATGAAATTAAATGTTTTCAGAGCATTACATGTTTTCAGTGCTTTTTTGTTTTGTGATTGTTTTAAAAGATTTACATATAATTTGAAGTCATTCACAACATGGGAATTTTATAAGTTTACATTGAGCACACTTTCAAAACTTTCCAAAATATTCTTGAGTAAATACAATGAAAAAAGATGCAAAATTGTTTATTTTTGACCACAAAATTCACACATATATGAAATATTAAGTTTGAATCTTTCCAAAACACGTTTAGCAAGATAAATTCTATGAAGTGTTTTGCATGACACTTCTTTAATTTTATTATTTATGTAAAACTTATTTGTCAACTTCCAAGCTTTAACTAAAGAGATATGATCAAATAACGAAAACCAAAAATATCTTGCTGTAGGTAGAGACAACAAAAAGAAAACATAACCTTATTCACTGTTGTTTTAAAACATCAATATTTTCAATAAAAATGTTTTCACAAGAATTAGTTATGCTATTCCCTTCTGAAATACAGTTTTAAAAGTTTTAAAAGCGGACCACCAGAAGCACGTAATTGCAAACAACCTATGTGTAGACGGTGAGCTAAGATATTTTTTAATGTATTATGTGCGAATCATAGATAGATAGATAGATAGATAGATAGATAGATAGATAGATAGATAGATAGATAGATAGATAGATAGATAGATAGATAGATAGATAGATAGATGTGTGTGTGAGTGAATTTAGCCTAATAATGGATGTCTGTCTTGCAATCAGTCATTTACAGTTTTGTCTTTGTTTAAGTATTTATATCTGATTTTGGTGACGGTAAGAAATAAATATTCTTTAATTTTCATTTAAAAACAATCTATTTTTAATGCGTTGTTTGCCGCCCTCCGTTAGATGGCGCCAAAAGTAACCGTTGTATTTCAAGAAACCTGTTGTTGGCATGGCAACAAAATACAACCTGAGCTGGTGAAAAAGCTCGAGCTGAATGAGCGGTTTCTTTACATTAATTTCAATATTATCATTCTATTTTATTTTAATCTGGTTTTAGTTTTAAAACCAAAGTGAACCTAACCCATACTAAAATAGTTCCCCACATTAAAGATGAGAAAGCGAGTTGAGAAGCCCTCAAAAGAGAAAGTGGACAGGGTCGATTCTGCAATTGAGGAGGAACCTAAACGTAAAACTGCAGGTATGTGACTGTATAAACTAAACAGACTCACTAGATATTAGTGTCAGGTTTAAATAAGCAAAATACACTTTAAATTAAATACCAGACACTTTATTAGCTGCTTGTATTTGGATGGACCCCACTAGCCTTCAGAACTAGTTTAATTCTTCATGACACAGTTGTGGCAGTTTTGTCGACTGCACATCCATCTTGAAGATTCAAATATTTGACAACTCTTTATTGTTTTCCTATTTAAAACAACTGACACGGACTGAATATGTTGCATTTTGGCCCACAAAAGTATGTAACGACTACTAAATCAATGTTTTGTTGCTTTTATAAACTACACTAGATGACTACCAGTGTTCAGGACATCTACAGCTGGACTTCACCGAACTGTGTAAGCTCATGGGAGTGAAAGAGATCCCTTCTGTCAAGCTGAAGCGGCCAAGGATTCTGGGTAAACACGGTTATTAAAGCGATAGTTCACATAACAATGAAAAATGTGAACACAAAGCAAGATATATTGAAGAATGTTGGCTTGCATAGTATTTTTAGTTCCTATTATGGATGACATTCATTCCTTCATTTTCTTTCGGCTTAGTCTCTATTTCAGAGGTCGCCACAGCAGAATGAACTGCCAAATATTCCAGCATATGTTTTACGCAGCACATGCCCTTCCAGCCGTAACCCATTATTGGGAAGCACCCATACATTCATTCACACACACACTCACACACACACACACACACACACACACACACACACACACACACATGTTATGGACAATTTACTTTATTCAATTCACCTATAACGCATGTCTTTGGAGTGTGGTGGAAACCGGAGCACCCAGAAGAAACCAATGCCAACATGGGGAGAACATGCAAACTATCAGAAGTGCCAGTTGACCCAGCCAGGACTTGAACCAGCGACCTTCTTGTTGTGAGGCAACAGTGCTAACCTCTGAGCCACCGTGCACCATTATGGATGACAAAATGTTTAAAATATTGTTTTGTGTTCAACAGAAGAAATAAATTCATAATTTTAGAACCAATTGTAAGTAAATAGTGAGGACATTTTCATTTTTTAGCCTTATGAATGAATTTTTACAGTTATACTGCCTCATAAGTAGTTATTGTGTCTCAGAATATCACATCACAAAATACAAACAGATTTCCTAATAAAAACAACTGATGCTGAGCGAATGATGATCTATGTTTGAGATGATCTATGATGATGATCTATGTTTTCCTTAGAAAGCAGAATGACAAAATGGTCCCCTGGGCGCTGCCTTCAGATAGAGCTGGAGAAAGAAGAGCACAACAACGTGAAGGAAGTCAAGATATCTGGTATGACTGATGTTTTTTTCTTTGTAAACTTTAGGATTGAGCTGTATCATTTTTTCTCCTTATTTTTGACAGGATGGACAGTGGATGAACTGATGCTACGGGTGCTGAGCAAGTTATTGCCATCTCTCAGTAATTTACAGTGCTTGCGGTAAGCTTTTGAGTTGTGTGTTGTGTTTGTGTAAGTATATTATGTTCATTTTAATGAATGGTTATGCTTTGCAGCATGTGGTGTATAGGTCTGACAGATCGCACTTTCACCTCTATGAAAAACACAGTGTCTTTGTGCTCAAATCTCAGGTGAGAAAAGTCAAATTGTATTTTAGCTTACCCATATTTACTTTTTTAAAAACTATTAAATAATAAATATAAAAATGTTAATGTAAGTTGTATTTAAAATAAGTTAGCTGACGAAAGTTCTCATGAATGGATTGGAAATGTCTGATTTGACCATATTTGGAAGGGTCGTAAATATTAATGTGGTCTTATTTTTACTTATATTTTTAGATTATATTATATGTGTAATTGTATTTATTGTAATTTCTTTTTAAAATTCTACTTTTTGTATTAATATCATATTTTATGCACCTAGGGTCTGAGGGTCATGCAATTTCGATTCTCTGCATGTCCTGTTCATGTGGCTGAATTGACAATAAAGCTGACTTTGACACACTCACAAATAGTGTGATTCATCTGAAAAATGTGCAAATTAACCATATTCAATCCAATTAATCACTCAATAAATATTTTAACAAATTAAGTAGAGTAGAAGAGGTGGAGTGGAGTAGAAGAATGGTAGAGAGATTTATATTTGCAAGGAGTGGGATACCTTTAAGCCCCTTAAGTATCGTAATTTGCTCGTAAGTTGTGTTGTATATGAAATGTAGGCCAAACTATAATTATACTTGACAAAAGGGGATAAAATGTGAATGTAGGTTGTATTTCCAAATCTTAAATGATCGTCTTTACTTACATACATACATCATATACTTATAAACGTGCTTTACAACAGAGGCAAAGGATATAATCAGAAAATATTCTAAATGTAAATGATGGTGCAGTGGGTAGCACAATCGCCTCACAGCAAGAAGGTCGCTGGTTTGAAACCCGGCTGGGTCAGTTGGCATTTCTGTGTGGAGTTTGCATGTTCTCCCTGTGTTGGCGTGGGTTTCCTCCCTCCCTCACAGGTCCAAAGACATGTGGTATAGATGAATTTGGTAGGCAAAATTTTCCTTGGGTGTATGTGTGTAAATGAGTGTGTATAGATGTTTCCACTGCTTGAAACATATGCTAGATAAGTTGGCAGTTAATTTCGCTGTGGCGACCCCAGATTAATAAAGGTACTAAGCCGAAAAGAAAATGAATGAATGATAGTGGAAAATGATAATAGATACTGGAAAATATAAGTGCCAACTTATTTCTTGGTATAGGAAAGTGGTTTTGGAAGGCAACCCACTCCCTGAGCAGAGTTACCATTTACTCCTAGGGGAGGACAGCATGTGAGTCTTTTACATTTTTTTACACAGACACACACTTGGTGTTTATAATATATTCTGTTATTTAGAAGTTTGTGGACAGTGTGTTTTTTAAAGAAGTTACTGAAATTACTGAACAAGGATGGAGTTTAAAGAAATGTGCAATGTTACAAACAAATGTCAATAAAAATATTAAGCATATACAGTATGAAACATATTTTCATCATTGACAATAATGAGAAATCCCTAATTTCTCATCCATTCAAGTTTTAACAGTCGGTATCCATTAATATAAACTGTACTTTCCTTAAGGGTAAGGTTAATGGGTTGCAGTTTGTCAATTTCAGGCCTCAAACATAGGTCTGGATGAATTAAATGTCTCTATTTCTGCCGTATGCTTTTAATGACAATTTGGAGATGGGTTAGGTGGTGACGTGGAAATCTGCTAAATCAACTTGAGTCAGACAATGAATAGAGCATAGCAAAAATCTGTTTATTACAATAATTCTGCAGGATGACACCTATTACACACTCACAGAGCGAATGTGTAAGAGACTAAACCTCTGTTGCTGTGAGTTTTTATACCCCTCAGTGCATGTAGACACAAGGTCATGCAACACTTTGGAAAGATACATCTCCACTTCAAGAGAAAAGAGCTTTCTGTAGTCTATTTATCTGGGACTGTTACAATGTGAGTGGCTTGGTCTTGGCGGATACATCCTGCTTTTCTATGCATTCTTCAAACTAAAACAGTTGATCGTTAGGATTTTCCATCATAGTGTATAAACCCTCTTTTATGTAGGTGTGGGTCTCTGTAAGGTAGTTGCCTTAAACTCTTATCTGTTATTTCTGGACATTTGTTTATGTTCCTTCCCCAAGATTCAATCACAATGTGACACATATCCCTTCGCACTGTTAGATTTTTAGGGTGGCTCATTGGGTATTATATATATAAATATAATATATAAAATAAGTAAGCTGACCAAAGTTCTTGATGAATAAAATGCAGTATAGTTCTTCAGCAGCGATGTTAATTCATCATCCTTCAAAGATCTTAACCCAGATATCTGTTTGTAAGACAGTACTTTATACCAGTTACTTCAAAGGATCCCCCTACACCACCATAGGGTCACACCTATGAGTTCTTGTACGCCATTTGGTTTATACCCTTTCAGATGCAGATACTTATTTGCATGAAACAGGCCAGACAAAAGGAGACATTGCCATAAACTGGTCATTGAAGTTTCTTCTCTCCATTATTCACCATGTAGCCTTGATGAGCATAAGACGTCATTTACATTAATACGTTTTCGTTTTAAAATGCTTACACTTTGCTACAGTTATGCCTTCCGTCCACACTACCCCAGAGTTCTCGAGCCCTGAAAACGGAGCATTTTGGAAACGCTGCTCTGTGTCAGTGTGGATAGGGGAAACAGAGGCATCTGAAAATGGAGGCGTGGCTGCCGACATTCACCTATCTGATTAAGCGTTTTCCCCCGATACCTTAATACTCAAAACCCACAATACTACTTAATAGCCTACACAAAGTTCAGTCTTGCATCCTTTTCTTCTAAATTCCAACTTCGCAAGTTTGAAATGGAAAACAAACTTCCCAGGACATGTTGGGTAAATCTTCAAAGGGAACAGTGTAGGCTACTTTATAACATCATTCACATCACTCTGGCTATCTTAACAAAAAACTGAAAACATGATATAAGGAACTGTCAATTTTTATTTTGATATTAGCAACTTAACAGACACCAAAATGTTAAGACATTGTGTAGCTACATATTTATACGACCGTCATCTTCAATAATAATAATCAATAATGGCCATTATAAATGTATAATGTACAATAAGTTTATATGTTATAGGAAATAAAGGCAAGCAATCAGTCAAATGTGCAGAATCAGTGTACGTGGTTACATAAATTAATATTTTAACTAATCTTTGCGCTCAGCCAAAACATGTTACTTGAGAACAAGTAATAGATTCAAAAGATCAAAGTCAGGGAATATGTCATTAGATTAATATCACGTTTAACAAATATAGAAAGATTAGATCCAGCGGTAGATCCTTGATGAATCATCCGACGTGCACAGCTCTCACCTAGGGTTCTGTGCTCAAAGCACCCGCTGACTACCTGGAGCTCAGACATGCACATACGCAACAGCACAGGCTAGAGTGTGTGTGTGGTCACATGATGTGTGTTTTCAGCGGTGTAGTAGCTAGGTGAAACACCAGTGTGGACGTAGAGTTTTAAAACTAAAACGTATTAGTATATACGGGGCCTAAGAAACTCTAAACAGACCTAAAACGTTTAATTGATACTAATAAATGCTATTTGTTCACCCAGATTTAGTTTACAAATATGTCCCTAAAATACAGCTACAGTGATAGTTACTCATCTTAATCTTAAACTTACTCATTATAAACTTACTCATCATTTGCTCCATAATGAAAATTATTTTGGAATTTTGGAAGCCAGTAGCCTTGAAATCCATTGTAGGAAAAAAATACTGTGGAAGTCAATGGTTACTGGTTTCTAGCATTTTTTATGGGTGTTCAACGAGGGCATTCAGAGTAAATTATGTCATAAATATTATCACATTTTTACTTTCTTACATTTGAAGTAGCCCTCCTGAATTATTAGCCCCACTGTATATTTTTGCCCCAATTTCAGTTTGACGGACACATTTCTAAACATATTAGTTTTAATAGCTATTTTTAAATAACTGATTTATTTCTTAAAGTGCAATTTAAAGGCTTAAATAGGTTAATTAGGCAAGTTAGGGTGATTAGGCAAGTCATTGTAAAACGATGGTTTGTTCTGTAGGCAATCAGAAAAAATATAGCTTAAAGAGGCTAATAACATTGACCTTAAAATAGTTTTAAAAAATTAAAAACTGCTTTTATTCTAGCCAAAATAAAACCAATAAGACTTTCTCCAGAAGAAAAAACGTTATAGAAAATACTGTGAAAAATTTCTTGCTCTGTTAAACATCATTTAGGAAAACCCAAGAAAAAAAATCACAGGGGCACTAATAACTTTGACTTCAACTGTAAATGTTTCATAATAATATACTATGTCCCTCTCATTATGACAAAATGTATTATTCCTAGCTAACTCTGTCAGCTCATTTCAAATGATGTTCATGCTAGGCTGACGGACTTATCATTACGAAACAATCGTATCGGAGAGGAAGGAGCTCGTCTGATTGGCTCAGCTCTCTCTAACACACACTCTGCCAACAAAAACCTCCTATCACTCAACCTGGCCTATAATAGCATTGGTGATGCAGGTGCCCTTCATATTGCTCAGGTATGTAGGATTGAAATCTGTCCATCTGGCATTTCTAATAATGTCAAGACTGCACATATTTCAAATTGAGTGTATTTCATGATTGTCCTCATTCTAAAGGGTCTGCGTTTAAATCGTTCCCTGCTATGTTTGTCATTATCCTACAACCACATAGGAGATAATGGAGCAGCTCGTTTGGCTGAGGTATAAACATATTTATCTTCTATTAATGACTACATATTATCTGCCTAAATTTTAGACTGTGAAACGTCTGTATTTGGTTTTTTAGGTTCTTGGCCCATTTGCTCTGACTCATGAAGAGATCGTTGAGAGGAGGAAGCTTTTAATTAAAGGCGACCAATCAGAGATGGTCCAGTCGTCTCTGGTTAGTCTTGCAGACTCACATGAGCAGGCCCTTTCTGTCCCCAGCAACTCTTCACTGGATCAGATCAGCAAGAGTGCAAAACACACCACCAAAAAAAAGGTAGATCATATATTGTTGACTGAAAGTTGTTGTTTTCTGACACGAAAAGAAGGTCTTGATTTGAAACTATTGTATGTAGGACACTCCTAGGAAAGAGGAGAAACCAGCGCAAAGTCCAGCAGCAAAGAAAGAGGAGGGAAAAGTGGCCAAGAAAGGTAGTTAAACTACTTTGACATCATTTATTTGGATTAAAATCACATTTTATATGCAGAGTGTTTTTCGTTTTTGACCCAGATAATAAAGCGTCTCGTAGTCAGACTGGAAAAGTAGGAGGCAAAGACAAGAATCTGCCAGTATCTGAGCAAGAGGTAAGACAAATAAAAATAGTATAGATCAACATTACACCATATAGATGGCAGGTTTAATAAAATTTTATTTGTGAGTGTTACACTTACATAACTTTAATCTTTTTTTTCTTACATTTTTTATTAGATTTGAAACATTTAAAGGTGCCATAGAATGCTTTGATACAATATAGTAATTTGTTCTTTGATATCTACATAGATGGTATGTGGTAGGGTTGCACAATAGTGGAATTTGGTACCAGTCGGAACTGAAATTTTAAAAACATCAATTTCCCTGCATTATAGAGCAAACCATATTACTGGCATAACACTTAACAGATATGTAAGCCATGCAATTTCCAAAACTGACCCACAGAAGTTTGTTACTGATACTCTGCTGGCTGATTTGCATGTTTTTATTCTAATCGGGAGCCGTTTATGTTTCATTTAATTAGTCTGTATTGTGTAGTATTTACTACGGTATGTGTTTTTCTGTCATTTCGAAATGCCACTTTATTTTCACTTTGTGCCACTCTTTCAATCAATGTGTTAGTTGGACAGTATGTACAGTTGAAGTCAGAATTATTAGCCGCCCTGTCTATTTTAATTAGGCAAGTTATTGAATAATGATGGTTTGATCTGTAGACTATCGAAAAATATATAGCTTAAAGGGGCTAATAATTTTGTCCTTAAAATGGTGTTTACAAAATTAAAAACTGCTTTTATTCTAGCCGAAATAAAATAAATAAGACTTACTCCAGAAAAAAAAATTTCAGACAACGTGAAAATTTCTTGGCTCTGTTCAGTTCAAAGGGGGGCTAATAATTCTGACTTCAGTATGTGTGTTCAACATGTTGGTGAATTACATTTGTTTGAGTGGGTTATATATTTAAAAACAGGGAAAACATAACATTATATAACATTATAACTAGTATGTAAATATACAGTAATATACATGTAATAACAGACTTTTAATTTGTGTGCAATTACTGTGTCGTTATATTGTATTTACTATGTCGTTACATTGTAATTACATTGCTATTACATTGTAATTACATCCAAGATAATATTTATTAACTTAAATGTTTCTTTGTATATTTCATGTGCAGTATTTGTTTATTTATACATGAATATACGCAGTGCATATGTAATTACAAACTTTTATTTTGTATGTAATTATTTTGTTATTACATTATAATAACTATGTAATATCAATGTAATAACTTTGATCTCACATTCTAATTGCGCTGTTACAACATTGTAATTACATCTACGATAGTATTGTTTTTTTGTACCTTTAATGTACAGCATTTGTGTGTTATAGTTATATAGATATACACAGTACACATGTCATAAAATTACAAACTGTTATCTTGGGTGTAAATTCTGTGTCGTTACTTTGTAATTACGTTTAGTTTAAATTGTAATTACATTCAAGATTTACAAAACCGTTAGTATATTTCATGTGCAGTATTTATAGTTATATACCTAAATATGTACAGTACACATGTATGTAATATGTAACTACAAACTTTAATCTTGATTTATAAACATGTTAGTACGTGTGCAATAACTGTGTTGTTACATTGTAACTACATATGTCATTACATTGTAGTTACATCCAAGATAATATTTATAAACGTAAATGTTTCTTTGTATAAAGCATGTACAGAATTTAGTTATTAATAGTTTTATATGTAAATATACACAGTACACATGTAATAACAGACTTTTATCTTGCGTGCAATTACTG
This sequence comes from Danio aesculapii, assembly GCF_903798145.1. NCBI lineage: Eukaryota > Metazoa > Chordata > Actinopteri > Cypriniformes > Danionidae > Danio > Danio aesculapii. The sequence goes on from NC_079453.1 coordinate 11,093,930, forward strand.
TGTCATTATATTGTACTTACTATGTCATTACATTGTAATTACATTGGTATTACATTGTAATTACATCCAAGATAATATTTATAAATTCAAATGTTTCTTTGTATATTTCATGTGCAGTATTTGTGTATTTATATGTATATAAATGCAGTGCATATAGAATAACAATCTTTTATTTTGGATATAATTACTATGTAATATCATTGTAATTACTATGTAATAACATTGTAGTAACATTGTTCTCACCGTGTAATCATGCTGTTATAACATTGTAATTAAATTATTATAACATTGAAGTTACATTTACGATAGTACTGTGTTTTTGTACGTCATGTGCTGTATTTGTGTGTTAGTTATATAGATATACACAGTACATGTTGTAAAATTACAAACTTTTTCTTTGATGTAATTACTATGTTGTTACATTGTAATTACAATGTTGTTACGTCAAAGATATTTATAAATGTAAATGTTTCTTTGATTATTGCATGTACAGTATTTGATTATTTATAGTTGTAAATGTAAATATACACAGTGCACATGTAATTCCAAACGTATGTACTGTATTGCATCATAATTACATTGCTATTACATTGTAATTACATTCAAGATAATATTTACAAATGTAAATGTTTCTTTGTTTATTTCATGTACCTTAGTTATGTATTTTTACATAAAAATATGCAGATATATAATTACAAATTTTTATTTTGGATGTAATTACATTGTTAAAACATTTTATAACATTGTAATTACTTCTATGATAGTATTGGCAATGTGTTTTTGTATATGTCATGTACAGTATTTGTGTTTTATAGATATATACATATACAGAGTACAAGACATATGTAATTACAAACTTTTATCTTGGATATAAATTCTTTGTCGTTACATTGTAATAACATTGTGATAATCACATCCAAGATTTGCAAACGCGTTTGTATATTTCATGTACAGTGTGTATTTATAGTTATATACCTAAATATGCACAGTACACATGTATGTAATATGTAACTACAAACTTAAATCTTGATTTACAAACATGTTTGTATGTGTGCAATAACTGTGCCATTACATTTTAATTACAAATTTCATAACATTGTAGTTACATCCAAGATAATATTTATAAATGTAACTGTTTCTTTGTATGTCATGTACTGTATTTGTGTATTTATAGTTGTTTATGTAAATATACACAATACACGTGTAATGTAATGTAACTACATTGCTATTACATTGTAATTACCTCCAAGATAATGTTTATAAACTTCAATGTTTATTTGTATATTTCATGTACAGTATTTACGTATTTATATGTAAATCTACGCAGTACTTATGTAATTACAAACTTTTATTTTGGATGTAATTTCATTGTCATTACATTATAATTACAATGTATTTACATTGTAGCTACATTGTTGTAACGTTGTAACTACATCTATGAAAGTATTGTTAAGGTGTTTTTGTATATTCCATGTACAGTATTTGTGTTTTATAGTTATATACATATACACAGTACACATCATATGTAATTACAAACTTTTATCTTGTATGTAAATTCTTTGTCATTACATTGTGATTACATTGTGATTACATTGTAATCACATCCAAGATTTACAAACGCGTTTGTATATTTCATATACAGTGTGTATTTATAGTTATTTACCTAAATATGCACAGTACACATGTATGTAATATGTAACTACAAACTTTAATCCTGATTTTTAAACATGTTTGTACATGTGCAATAACTGTATTATTACATTGTAATTACATATGTCATTACATTGTTATTAAATTGCTATAACATTGTAATTATATTGCTATTACATTGTAATTACATCCAAGAGAATATTTATAAACTTAAATGTATCTTTGTATATTTTATGTGCAGTATTTGTGTTTATTCGAAAATATACTTATTGCATATGTAATCACAATATTTTATATTGGATGTATTTACTTTGTTGTTACATCATAACTACTATGTAATAACATTGCAATTACTATGTAATAACATTGTAATTCCATTGTTCTCACATTGCAAATACACTGTTATAACACTGTAATTACATTGTTTTAACTATGTAATTACATCTACGATAGCGTTTGTGTTTTTGTACATTTCATGTACAGTATTTTTGTGTGTTAGTTATATATACACAGTTCACGCCATAAAATTACAAACGTTTTTCTTTGATGTAATTACTATGTTGTTACATTGTAACTACATTGTAGTTACAGAAAAGATATTTATAAATGTAAATGTTTCTTTGATTAATGTGTGTACAGTATTGGATTATTTATAGTTGAAAATGTAAATATACACAGTGCACATGTAATTCCTAACTTTTGTACTATGTCATTACATTGTAATTATATTGCTATTACACTTTAATACATCCAAGTTAATATTTATTAACGTAAATGTTTCTTTGTATATTGCATGTACAATATTTGCTTATTAATAATTTTATGTAAATATACAGTGCACATGTAATAACAGACTTTTAACTTGTGTGCAATTACTGCGTCATAACATTGTAATTACTCTGTCGTTACATTGTTACTACATTGCTATTACACTGTAATTATATCCAAGGTAATATTTATAAACGTAAATGTTTCTTAGCATATTTCATGTACAGCATTTTTGTATTTATATGCAAATATTTGCAGTGCATATGTAATTACAAGTTTTTATTTTGGATGTAACTACATTGTCATTACATTATAATTACTATGTAATAACATTGTTTTTAAATCGTAATTAGCCTATTTTAACATATTAACTACATTGTACTTACATGTATGATAGTATTGTCTGTTTTTATACATTTCATGTACAGTATTTATTTGTTTTAGTTATGTAGATATACACAGTATACGTCATATGACATTACAAACTTTTTTCTTTGATTTAATTACAATGTTGTTACATTGTAAATATATTGTAGTTATAGCCAATATATTTGTGAATGTAAATGTTTTTTTAAATATTGCATGTACAGTATTTGGTTATTTATATTTGTAAACGTAAATATACACAGTGCACATGTAATTCCAAACTTATGGACTATGTCATTACAACGTAATTGCATTGTTATTACATTGTAATAACATCCAAAATAATATTTATAAATTTCAATGGTTTTTTTTTGTATATTTCATGTTCAGTATTTATGTATTTATACGTAAATATACGTAATACATATGTAATTACAACCTTTTATTTTGGATGTAATTACATTGTCATTACATTATAATTACAATGTATTAACCTTGTAATTATATTGTTATAACATTGTTAAAACATTATAATTACATCTATTATTGTATCGTCAATGTGTTTTTGTATATTTTATGTACAGTATTTGTATGTTATAGATATACACATATACACAGTACACATATATAATTACAAACTTTTATCTTGGATGTAAATTCTTTGTCGTTACATTGTAATTACATCCAAGATTTACAAACGCGTTTATACATTTCATGTACAGTGTGTATTTATAGTTGTATACCTAAATGTGCACAGTACATATGTATGTAATATGTAACTACAAACTTTAATATTGATTTATAAACATGTTTGTATGTGTGCAATAACTGTGTTGTTACATTGTAATTACATTAATCATTACATTGTAGTTACATCCAAGATAAAATTTGTAACATAAAATTTATAAACTATTGCATGTACAGTAATTGGTTATTAATTGTTTTATATGTAAATATACACAGTACACATGTAATAACAGACTCTTATCTTGTGTGCAATTACTGTGTCGTTATATTGTAATTACTATGTCGTTACATTGCTATTACATTGTAATTACATTGTAATTACATCCAAGATAATATTTATAAGTGTAAATGTTTCTTTGTATATTTCATGTGCGATATTTGTGTATTTATACGTAAACGCAGTGCATATGTAATTACAATCTTTAATTTAGGATGTAATTACATTGTTATTACAAAATAACTACTATGTTATAACATTGTAATTACATTTACGATAGTACTGTGTTTTTGTACGTCATGTGCAGTATTTGTGTTAGTTATAGTGATATACACAGTACACGTCGTAAAATTACAAACTTTTTCTTTGATGTAATTACTATGTTGTTACATTGTAATTACGTTGTAGTTACAGCCAAGATATTTATAAATGTAAATGTTTCTTTGATTATTGCATGTACAGTATTTGATTATTTACAGTTGTAAACATAAACATACACAGTGCACATTTAATTCCAAACTTATGTACTATGTCATTACATTGTAATTACAGTGCTATTACATTGTAATTACATCCAAGATAATATTTACAAACCTAAATGTTTCTTTGTATATTTCATGTACAGTATGTATTTTAACATAAATATATGCAGTACATATGTAATTAAAAACTTATTTTTTAATGTAATTACGTTGTCATTACATTATAATTACTATGTAATAACATTGTAATTACATCGATGATAGTATTGTCAACGTGATTTTGTATGTCATGTACAGTATATGTGTTTTATAGATATACACATATACACAGTACACATCATATGTAATTACAAACTTTTATCTTGGATGTAAATTTTTTGTCGTTACATTGTAATTACATTGTGATAATCACATCCAAGATTTGCAAACGTGTTTGTATTTATTCATGTACAGTGTGTATTTATAGTTATAAACCTAAATATGCACAGTACACATGTATGTAATATGTAACTACAAACTTAAATCTTGATTTATAAACATGTTTGTATGTGTGCAATAACTGTCATTACATTTAAATTACTTGTAATTTCATTACATTGTAGTTACATCCAAGATATTATTTATAAACGTAAATGTTTCTTTGTATATGTCATGTACTTTATTTGTGTAGTTATAGTTATTAACGTAAATATACACAATACACATGTAATGTAATTACAAACTATTATATTGAACGTAATTACATTGCTATTACATTGTAATTACATCCAAGAATATATTTATAAACTTCAATCTTCCTTTATATATTTCATGTACAGTATTTATGTATTTGTACGGAAATATATGCAGTACATATGTAATTACAAACTTTTATTTTGGATGCAATTACATTGTAAACATTATGTATTAACATTGTAATTACATTGTTATAACATTGTAATTACATCTATGATAGTATTGTCAACGTGTTTTTGTATATTTCATGTACAATATTTGTGTTTCATAGTTATAAACATACACAGTACACATATGTAATTACTAACTTTTATCTTGGATGTAAATTCTTTGTTGTTACATTCTAATTACTTTGTGATTACATTGTAATTACATCCAAGATTCACAAACGGGTTAGTATATTTCATGTACATTGTGTATTTATAGTTATAAGTAAATATGCACATGACACATGTATGTAATCTGTAACTACAAACTTTAATCTTGATTTATAAACATGTTTGTGTGTGCAAAAACTGTGTTGTTACATTGTAATTACATATGTCGTTACATTGTAGTTACAACCAAGATAATATTTATAAATGTAAATGTTTCTCTGTATATGTCATGTACTGTATTTGTGTATTATTATACGTAAATATGCACTATTCATACGTAAATATGCACAGTACATATGTAATTACAAACTTTTATCTAGTGTGCAATTACTGTGTCGTTACTTTGTAGTTACATCCAAGATAATATTTATAAATGTAAATGTTTCTTTCTTACAGTATGTAATTGCATCTATGATAGTATTGTAAATGTGTTTTTTGTATACTTCATGTACAGTAACGTATGTTTTACACTGAGAATTGAAGATTTCAATTGCAAAAATTTTAAGAGATGGTGGCAATTTTCACAATCAAGAGATACAGTATAATATTCCAACTTATTATCTGCATTGAATGATTTTTACAGTGACTAAAGGGATCATCTTCAAGAAAATACTTTCTGTATGAAATTTGTACAAACTCTATACTCTAAGCTACATTTTTTATGCTTAGTAGAAGTGGATGAGTTGACAGAGAAGCTGACTTAAACTTGCTCTGAGAAACGCTGTTGCTTTCAAACATTGTTTACTTCACTAAGCCAGTTTAATGGTGAAGGGATTGAATTCAATTGATTTCATGCTCTTTCACGCTTATTATTCAACTATTAATAAATCAATTAATTCCTTACATTTATAAATCACTTTTCTGGATGCTCAACGTGCTTTTACAGATGTTGAAGGGAATCTTCTCATCACAACTGTGTATAACTATGCATAGATATATCCTGATTTTCATTATATGGCACATTTAATTCAAATGTTGACTCATATTATCATTTTGCCGTTTTTGATGATAACATTTTCCAAAATAAGAAGACAAAGATTGTTCTTGCCAATTAAACATATTTCCCATTAACCAAGGGAACATCTTCAAGTCAGGCTGTGGAGGTGACAGTTGACACAGTGATTCCTCTATTGGATCCTGGAATTGTGCACACTGGCGGAAAAGTCATTCATCCTGGAAACACATGCCTTACATCTTTAAATCTTTCAGGTGATTTCATTTCAGACTTAAATTTCATTTCTCAATGAGACTCAAATGCTCTACCTGTAACTTTCCTTTCTCCTCATTCAGGAAATGAACTAACCGAGCAATCACTCAAGGTGTTTCTCTTATCTCTGGAGAGCCAATGTGAAGGTGGACTCCTGCGGCTTTCTCTGAGCGTAAGTATCATCCTCTTATTTTTAAAAAAGCTCATTTTTAAAAGCGTCTCTTAATTTAAGCTTTGTTTTTTCAGAAGAATCATTTTCCCTCAGATTGTGAGACCTTCCTGAAGATACAGGAAATGATGTCTCACAAGCATCCTCTAAGCAAAAACAGCTCTAGTCAGGTGGAGGACGAATATGGTGAAGCCAAGACCATAAGCCCAGCCTAACAGTGTAACTTACAAGAAAAGACAAATGTACATGAGCATTTACTGTTTCAACTCAGTTATATCATCATTATAAGTCAATATTTTGTTAAATCGTTCTTTATTATTGGTATTATTATTATTAATATGACAAAAAGTATCTGTTGTCCGTTTCATTCATTCATTTTCCTTCAGCTTAGTCCCTTCTTTATCAGGGGTCTCCACAGCGGAATGAACCACCAACTATTCTGACATATGTTTTATGAAGTGGATGCCCTTCCAGCTGCAATTCAGTACTAGGAAACACTCATACACTCTCGCATTGACACTCGCACTCATAAACTACAGCCAATTCACCTATGTCTTTGATGTCATTCTGGTAGAAAAGGCAGACAGAGATGGTTATCTTTTATCAAGGTTTATTCAAAACAAAGTCACTAATCACAAAAGAATTTAAAGGGTTAATATATATGCTGTTGTGATCTCCGTTCACAGCAATAGAAGTGTAAACAGTAGATGTTATCGATCTCACTTGAAGTTCACTCTCGGGAGACACAGCAGGTGAGTATACAGACACACAGTTCAACTAGTAGATTTTCTGGTAAACACTACACAAGTGTAAACATTCCTCTAGATCGGTGAGAAGGATCAGTAAGCATGCAATGGTCATCCGTTCATGAGTATACAAGCACAGTTCATCAGAGTGATAGCAGATCTTCTAGTAAACATCAGGTGAGAATAATCACTTCTCTTGATCAGTATGAAGAACTTGAAGACGCATAAGGAACATCCATGTAAGAAGGGAAGAAAACGAAGAAGTGAAGATGAAGACAACCATCTAAGTTCAATACCGGCCGATGACTGAGAGGAAAAGGTGGGTCTTTATAGTGTCCTTTGGTGACGGGGAAAAGGTGCAAGTCATTAGAAGGCTGGTGAGAGTTCACGAGATTGGATGGAGGTGGTTTATCAGGGAGAACAATGATTGGTTGAGCAGCAACGAGCCGGGGATGTGACGGGTGACTCCTGGCACCCTAGACCGGCGGCGGGGACGGCCACGTCCTCTGGGAGCTGGACGATCGGGATGACTCTGGTGGAATTCTTCAAGGTGAGTAGGATCTAGGATGTCATCGCTGGGTGTCCAAGATCTCTCCTCAGGACCAAAGCCTTCCCAGTCTACGAGGTATTGAAGTTGGCCAGTCCGCCGCCGGGAGTAAAGGATTTCTTTGACCTGGTTGATATTGTCACCAACAATCTCTATTTGGTTGGAAGGGTCGGGGGGGTTCCGGTTCTGTGGAGGGAGGAGAAACAGGATCAGTGAAGGGTTTAAGGAGTGACACATGAAAAGATGGTGAAATTCTGTAGTGTGGTGGCAGGTTGAGACGGTAAGTGACAAGGTTTATCTGGGAGTGTACGGTGAATGGTCCCAGGTAGCGGGGACTCAGCTTTCTGCAGGGCAGGCGGAGGCAGGTGTCTCTGGTGGATAGCCATACCTTATCCGCTGGTTGGTAAGTAGGATTCGGTAGGCGGCGACGAGTTGCGTGAGTCGTATACCTCAGCACTGCTTGCTGAAGATGGACATGATCTAAGTCTCATACACTCTCGCTCTCTTGGAACCAGTGATCCACCACGGGCACTTACTATGTATCCCTTGTCCAGGGAAACAAGGATGGCTGATACCCTAAGACACATTGGAAGGGGGTTAGACCAGTCGAGGTTTGACGAAGAGAATTTTGTGCATACTCAGCCCACGGTAGATACTGGCTCCAGGTGTTTTGGTGACTGCTGCAGTACGGACGCAGGTACCGGGAAATCTCTTGGATTTTACGCTCCGTCTGCACATTCGTCTGCAGGTGGTAACCAGAAGACAGGCTGATGGTAGTACCCAGAAGACAGAAGAACGCCCGCCATTAGTTTACACGAAAATCGAACTACTGCTACAAGAATGGTGGTACATCCTTATGATGGAGGCAGATCGGTGGCAAAGTCGATTCCCAGATGCGGATTCCATTCGTCCTCCTTGCAGATACGAATTAAATTATAAGCGCAGTGAAGATCGAGTTTGCTGAAGATGCATGCCTCCCTCAATTCCTCCAGAGCGGCCGGCACTAGTGGCAGCGGGTAAGCAAACTTCACAGTTGCAGAATTCAGCACTCTATAGTTTATGCAGGGCCATAATCCTCCATCTTTCTTGGACATGAAGAAGAAACTAAATGCTGCGGGAGATGTAGAGAGTCTGATGAATCCCTGATGGAGAGCCTTGTTGATGATCTTCCATGCGGTAACTTGGCGTTGGGCAGCAGGTCGATGCTACAATCCCAGGACCGATGAGGGGGTAGCTGGGTGGCTCGTTCCTTGCTAAAGACGTCAATGAATGAGTGATAAATGGAGGGAATGGTGAGGCTGGAAGATGAGTGAGGAGTTTCAACGATGGTGGATTGAATGGGTAATAGAGTGACCGATAGAGGGAGTAGTATGACCGTGGCTTATACAGGTGGCACTCCATCCAAGAATCTCACCTGTATCCCAGTTGATGTGGGGCTGATGTTGCTTAAGCCACGGTCAACCCAGGATGGCGTCAACATTGGCATGAGGCAGAATGAGCAAGGTAAGTTTTTCATGATGATTAAGGGGAGAAATGAGAGTTACTTCTCTGGTCTGTTGAGTAATTTTGCCATTGCCTAATGGTGAACTTTGTATGGTTGTAATCTGGTACTGCATCTCATTCCGGATGGAGGGAATACAATGTTGACAGATAAAGTTGGATGAGATGAAGTTTCCAGCAGCTCCCGAATCCACCAGCACATGTATGGAAAAAGTTTGGGAGTTCACAATTAATTCGGCTTGCATGTGTGGTATTTGAGATACTGAAGGAGTGAGTAGAACCTTACTCACCATTAGGCGAGGCGGACGAACAGGGCAGGCAGAGATGAGGTGAGACGATTCTCCACAGTACAGGCATTACTGGTGACATATGCGTTGCTGACGTTCGAAGGATTCCAAGTGGTTTGCGTCCATAATCATTTGCTCCTCGGTCTCCAGCGCCGGTGATGGAGCTCTAGGAGGTGATATGGGGTTATCAGATGGGGAAGGAGAACAAGCAGATAAGTGTTGGGACACACTGATGGCTTTCTTGATAAAGGTCTCAAGGTTAGCATTATCGTCATAAATGACCATCTGTTTACGTATATGAGGTTTTAGTCCTTTTCGATAAGCCACTAGAAGGGCTACTTGATTCCACCCACTATTGGCAGCAAGAGTTCTGAACTGTTGTGTATACTTATGGATGGAGAGATTTCCTTGATGAAGATTAATTAGTTCGTCATGTACTGACAAGGGAGTGAGCGGAACTGCAAATACCTCTTTGAAGTGGTTTACAAACATTTGTGTAGTGGTCATCACCAGGCTGTTGGTACTCCACAAAGCATCTGCCCATTGTAGAACTTGACCTGAAAGCAGGGATATTATGAAACAATTTTGAAATTTCATTAGGACATTGTAGGGCATTGGCTTCCATGTACAGAGAACATTGGAGGAGAAAACCATTGCAGGTGCTCGGTTCACCCGAGTAACTCATGGGTCGAGCAAGTGGAGTGCTCGTGGTGACCACCGGGTTGGAAGTGGCGCTCTAGGGTGCGGAAGGCAACGTCTGTCACATGGTGTGGACCATACCAGCGAATAGATCCGGTGTACTTCCGGTTAGTGCTGCGCTAGCTTCCATATTATTGGGGCTGGTATTCATTCACGTGGGTAGACAATGAAGACAGAGATGGTTATCTTTTATCAAGTTTTATTTATATCCAAGATCTTGTTCTTTCTGACATGACCCAAAGCTTATGACCATAGGTGAGAATAGGAATGTACATTGACCGGTAAATCGAGAGCTTTGCCTTTCGGCTCAGCTCCTTCTTTACCACAACAAATACATAGACCACATTACTGCTGCTGCTGCACCAATTTGCCTGTCAATCTCACATTCCATCCTTCCCTTACTCATACAAAACCCCAAGATACTTGAACTCCTCCACCTGGAGTAAGGACTTTCCTCCAACCCGGAGATGGCAAACCACCTTTGATTCTCAAATGATTCTCATCCCAGATTCTCATCTTTAACAGTCATTATTTAAAACAGTCAAAATATAGTCAACCATTTGGTAGAGACGGCAGTTAAAGGGTTAAAGGGATAGTTCACCTAAAACTAAAAATCTGTCATAATTTACTCAACCTTCACTTGTCACAAACCTGCTAGAGTTTCTTTTTTCTGTTGAACACAAAAGATATTTTGAGAATATTTAAAACCTGTAACCATTGACATCTATAGTATTTTTGTTGAAGTGTGTCAACAGTTACAGGTTTCTAACATTTTTCAAAATATCTTCTTTTGGGTTTAACACAAAAAGAAAACACGTAAACGTTTGGAACCAGTTGAGGGTGAATAAATTTGTATTTTTGGGAGAAATATCGTTTTAAGTATATTCTCTTTTTTCATTAATACACTGAGCTCCTTCATTTACCATTTAAATGCCTGCTCTACCAAATGGTTGACCATATTTGAACATTTTAAACATTTTAAATAATGACATAAGATTTGTTTCATTCAGGACTGCTGCACTACAACTATCATCTAGCCAAGTTTCATTTAAAAGAATAAAATCATTGATTAGAAGTGACGTATTGTTGCTAACTTATCAGTTTTAGTTATTTTCCCTACAGTAGTCTCAGATCTACATTTAATAGACACCAGATTTGAATGATTTGCTCTACGACTTGAAGAGGCCTTTGGTTTTCTAACACAAATAAAGATAATTTAGTGCAAACAAAGATGATTTGGTATTCAAAAATGTTTTATTTTCTTTTTTTTTTACACAAATTGGTCTTACACTTCATATTTTTCATAGTATATCTATTAATTCCGGTACTTTTTCCATAAACCGACATATTAACTATTTGGTAGAGGTTGATATTTTAGAAATTATGGGATGTGCTGAAAAAAAATGCACTGAGTGTGTTAACTAGTGACATTAGGAGTATAGAATTGCAATCCAAATTTTCTTCTTTTTGGTTTAATGGCGGATTGCAAACCAGCTTAAGGTGCATTTCCACCACCTACTGTGTTGGAGTGTGAGACCTCAATGAGCGAAAGGACAACTCTTTGCATAATCGTTATTATTAAAAAAAAAAAGTTAAAAAAAAATTCTGTTTGTTAAACCTGCACTCCTCATAAATATTAAAAGAAAATCAGACTTACAGTTTCTGTGGATTTTGAAATATTTCTTTAATTGAGATGACATTCATTTCTAAATCTCTTAACTAGTGTTGAAGGTAATGAGTTAATTAAATACCTGATTACTTCAGCTTAAATGGAGTAAGTTCACAGTCCTCATATAGACTTGTTTTTTTTTACTTTAAATGGTTTGTAGCAATCGGTTTCCTCAAACGGTTTGAGTTGCCTTAACTTATTGGGTTTTACAGTACTCAGTTAGTTTGAGTTCTCTTCATTTATTGGGGTTTACTGTTGCTTCATTTAGTCAAATGGATTAAGTTCACTGTACTCATTAGGATTAGTTTTTGAACTTAAATGGTTTGTTTCAATCGGTTTCCTCAAATGATTTGTGTTAACTGAAGGATAGCATTTTTTATTGTTAGGCTTTGTTAACATTTACTAATAAATACAGACATAAAGGGTTTCTTTTTCTGAGGGGTTAACTGCCATATGTGCATAGAATAGAGAAGTGTTGCAGGTTGCTGAGAACAGCCCATCCTGTTATCGGTATGGGTGTATGGAAAGTGCAGAGAGCTCTGAGATGTATGAGCTGTGTGTACATGCTCTGAAACATTTGCCTAGTCAACTGTCAAGAGAAGATACCAGAGAGGAACATCTGGTTGCTGAATGGTCAAGGAGAGCCTAATAGGGCAGAGCTGATACGGTAGTACATCTCTCCTGCGCAGAACTTGTACTCTCTAACTTCTTGCATTCAAAATAAAACTTCTTAATTTTCAACTCAGGTCTCCGTCAATTTTTGAACATGCAATGAATGGACCATTTGAGTCCTACATACCTTAACTTTTTTGGTTTTACAGTGTTGATTTTACTATGTACCTGTATATACTAGTGGCATTTGAAACAACCAAGGAGGTGTAGCAGGTATTACTAATGTAGGTCCTATTTTTATATGATCTAATCCAAAAACAAATTGCAGGTGGGGCAGTTAAAGGGTTAATAAAACAAATGTGATTGGTCTGTTTTACAGCGCTGAGAAAAGTAACAGATATCACGTGACGGTGTCTCATCTTTAGACAACCTTGAAAAATTACACTATGAATTCAATAATAACCATAAACAGACATTTCACAGAAAGATACACGTTTGTATAATACATTACAATTCTTTTCATACTTACACTCATTACAGCCAACAACCTCCGCCAAGTCTACCTATTTTAGGTTTTGTTTATCATCGTGTTGTAAGAAATTGGTGTGTTTTGTGGGAGTGGCTAATACTCCCGCGTCAATGTACACTGGACCAATCAGAACGCATCTAGTAGATTCTGCATCCGCTACCATAGATAACACTGGAAATGCTTTCCCTCCATGGGTTTTTAGTTCTTTTATTGCGCCCCTTTTAGTTTTCCATGTGGTTTGGGGGGTTGTAGGCTATCTGTAAAGCAGCGACCCTGCATCATTTTCGACATATAACGTTTAACACAGAATATTGTGCGCCGTATACTCCTGAAGCTGTTGGTGTTATTTTTTCTAAACGTTACGTTAGTTTTATTTTGATATGTGAGCATTTTCAGGATTCAAACATACAACAGCAGCGGTAAATTAGGAAGACTGGACAGTATGTAAGTCACATTTTGTTCTTATTTAACACTACGCCATAATACCAAAGCATACGGTAGCCAACTATGGTTTTAATAGGCCTTAGTTTTGCTAAATGTAAAGGGTACGACGTTGTTTGTGGTATGTATCTAATGAGTGACGTCTTTTTATCCGTTTACTTGATCTGTCAATCATCAGTTTGAACTGTCAGTCAAGAGTATTGTCGTTGAATATTGGACATCTGCACTTAACCCTTTATTATGTCTAAAAATAGTACAAATACTCAATGAAAGAGTTTGTTTAGTTAGATATTGTAAGATTATTGAATGTAATACTACTACAAGCAGCATTATTTAACTAGACATTTTTAGGTGAGTGGAATTTACAATACCTGACAAAATAATAGATGCTAATATCAAAAGCTGATAGCCGTTCTGACTGAAAGACAGGTCAAAATTATCTGATAATACATGTCTTCATAAAAAAATTATATTTTAATAATCATACATAATGGTTAGTCTTGAATCATGTCAGAAAAAATCACAACTATTGATTCATTCATTTTCTCCTCTGGTCCAGGGATGTCAAACTTAATTCCTGGAGGGCCGCAGCCCTGCACAGTTTAGTTCCAGTCCTGCTTCAACACACTTACCTGTATAGGTTTCAAACAAGACTGAAAGACTTAATTAGTTTGATTAGCTGTGTTTAATTAGGGTTGGAACTAAAATGTGCAGGGCTGCAGCCCACCAGGAATTGAGTTTGACATCCCTGGCTTTGTCCCTTTATTCAATAGGGGTTGCACAGCGGAATGAACCGCCAACTTATCCAACTTATGTTTTATGCAGCGGATGCCCTTCCAGCTGCAACCCAGTACTGGGAAACAGGTCACAACTAGCCAAATACAAAACAATGTCAAGTTCATTTGTTCAACAGTAAGAATACCTAGTAAACAATACCATGTATATGGCAACCCTTTTTGTTGTGTAGCATCATCAGACATTAACATATAGCACAAATTTGTAGGCAAAATATGTAATTTTTTGTTCATTAAAATACATCCAAAACGATTATTACCATCACTACTTTTTTGCTGTACTTGCATGATACTAAATATTTCGAAGAATGTTAAAATCTATAGAAATACGCCATTTTAAGTTATTTTTTTACATTAATGACAGGGTAACAACAATAAGAACTACAAACATTTTGCATAAAGTTACAAAAAGCCCTAAACCGTTTATTATGTCAAAAAATAGTACAAATACTCAATTAAAGAGTTAGTTTGATTAGATTCTAATCGTAATATTATTGAATGTTATACTACTACAAGCAGCATTATTCAACTAGACATTTTTTGGTTAGTGAACTTTAAAGTACTTGACTAAATAACAGATGCTAATATCAAAAGCTGATCGCCGTTCTGACTGAAAGAAAGGTCAAAATTATAAACGATATGATAATTAGTATATCGTAGAAAAGGTCACAACTATTGATTCATTCATTTTCTTTTCGGCTTAGTCCCTTTATTCATTAGGGCTCGCCACAGCAGAATGAACCGCCAACTTATCCAGCATATGTTTTACGCAGGGGAAGCCCTTCCAGTTGCAACCCAGTAATGGGAAACGGGTCACTAGCCAAATACAAAACAATACCAAGTTCAGTTGTTCAACAGGAAAAATACCAAGTAAACAATACCATGTTAACTATATGTCAACGCGTTTTGTTGTGCAAATTCTTATATTTTATATAAATTAATACATTTATGAATTTAGAAATAAATTCATAAAATGTATAAATGCACAGCACAATTCAAAAATCCACAACTTCAAGTGGTATACAGCGTAAACATTGTATTTATTAATAAAATGTTTACGTTTTTAGTGTCTGAGGGATATTTAGTGACTATTTTAGAGGTTACTGTTGGTCAAATTATACTAATGATGTGTCTAATTTAACTTTTTTAGGCTACATGCAGATATAAATACCTATTTTACAAGAAACATGTTTTGGCAATACTTGAGATGACTTTTGGGGCTCTAGAACTGCCAGTTTCAGACGGCTGAATGATATTTTTCCTGACATTGATTGGCACGATTATGCATTCATAATGGTTTAATCCATTGTAAGGGGGATGAAATTAGTGCTGTGCGATAAATTGAAATCCGATCACAATCGTGATTTGAAATGTTGCAATTAGTTAATCGCAGGAGGATGCGATATGAAATTTATTAAATGTATTATATAATTTCCCCCACCCTGAGAAAATGCGTGACTGCCATCTGTGTGTGACAGTCTTACTAGCCAATTGAGTGAGCTCAATTTCGTTCTACCCTATAGATATTTTCATTAGATGTCACCTATGCTGCTGTTGTCTATTGGAAGGAATGTGTCAATAAGGTCAATATTTTAGTGCAGGGTAGCGGCCCTTTAAAATTAATGTAGGACCAAGATGTAGTGAGGACTGGCCATCCGGAGCCAGAGATATGTAAACATTTATACATATATCTATGATCTGAGTTTTCCCGGTGGTCTGTATGCAAATATATTTTTAAATTACGAAAATTATAGTTTTACAATCACTTTTCTACAATGATAGATAAGTGACTGCACGGGCATTACAGACAAAGAGCGAGTGTTTGTGTGCATGGAAATGTATTATCCTCCCTCCCTGTTAAATTTGATCTAATCTGTGTCCTGAAACGCACCCCCCTCTCCTGCTTTCACCTCTCATTCTGACAAAGGGAGCGATTCATTTGTAAATGAATCTCTGTTTTGAATCCGACTCGTGTGAACCATCGATACCCCTGCATCTCAAGGTGCACATCCACCTTTCTGATCTAAATGGTATTTAACATTTGTAATATTCAATAATTTAAGGTAGACAGTATGCACATTGAGGCACAGGCACTGTTATGTTATCAGGCACCCTAGTTACTGCTGACAATAATACAAGTTTCTGCCACCGCAGCATCTTGTTGTCATATTTAAAGGGCACCTATGGTAAAAAATCTACTTTTCAAGCTGTTTGGACAGACATATGTGCATGTATGGTGTATAGACATATTGGGGTGATATAAGCACACCCAGTGCTTTTTTTTTTTTTTTCAATTTAACAACATGAAAAATGGTGGACCAATTGGAGCTGTTTTCAAATCGACCGCTACTTGACGTAGGAGAGCGGTCCCTCCGCACACCAATATTGATTGACTGGCGCGTCATCATATCCTCAGTTTGTTAATTCACGTCCACCATTTTCACCGTGAGTCGAAGCAATATCACTAAAGGAACACCCTAGCTCTATTTTTAGATGCAGGGCTCATTGGGCTCAACACAAGAGCAATATTCTCCACATTATCGATCTAATCGGAATTATTGGTTGTATCTTTAGGTAGGTTTGCAAACATGTGTACTTCTCATTGAGTCTACCTTATACTTCAGCCGTTTTTCTCGCGATCCCAGAAGCTCCTTGTAATCTTAACTAGCATGCGTTTTAGAATTCTAAACATAGGTTTCTATCAGGGTACACTCAAGTAGACAGCTGGGCGCTGCGGACCGCTGCAGAAACCTATGCTCCTATAATTCCTATATTAGAATTGAAAAATGCGTGGCGCGACGATTCGGGACACTTGATGTTTCTGCCGCGCTACAGAGAGTGTCTGGTGTGCCGTGTCGCGGCTTCGAGCGGCGCATCCGGTGCCTCAGTCAAAGTTAATTCAGTGTGCGTGGTTATTAGTTTCTTTGTACAAGCTCGGCACTTGAAACTAGCACACAGTTGTCTGTAAAACTGTACAAAGACACAAATGATTTTGTACTCTCTGCTTGGTCTGTGTCAGAGTCGTACATGTACGACTGAATGGTGATCCTCTCTCTCCTTCTCCGTCTGCCTGTCAGACTGTGTTGCAAACGCAGAGTGAGTGAGCTCATGGCCCCGCTCCCTTGTTACGTTGGCGGGAAGCCGAAACTAATTTACATGTGAAGCAACACACCCCTAAATCAGCGAACTGTGGACACGCCCCCAACATGACACTTTTTAACACATTATAATAAAAAAAATCTGAATTGTGTTTTGAACTGAACCTAAACTGGCACACTCCATAATATTAATATTAAATCATAAAAAAGAGGTAAACTATGTTCCCTTTAAGGCAGTTCTGAATGCAAAAGTGGGTCCAACCCGGTGCTAGTAAACTGTACCTAAAAAAAGTGTCCGGTAAGTGTATATTTCAGTATAAATACAACTTCACTAGATGACTTAATATTTCTACCTGGAAATAATTTACAATGTTAGATCGATTGGGATGATTCTGCAGTGCTTCTCCATAAAATCTAAGAAACCATCTATAAAATTTTTGGGTTCCCCCGACACATTTCCGTTGTGGTCTTTGCTTTTTCCAGTGAATTTCTGTATTTGCATGTGTGGGTAATATGTTCATGCATAACAATCTATAAATACAAGATACAATTGAAATAGAGTGTTTTACAGTGACTGAATCAACTGAATGATAAAAATGATTCAATAAAATGAATCGTAGTTAAGGTCACAAATGGTACAATTTCTTATACCTACATGCTTAAGTTATACAATTACAGGCATTAAAAATGCATGCAAATGCTAAATTATAATACAAACTCAACATTGCATATCCTGCGATGTGACTATTGCGAATGATCACATTGCAATATTGATGCTGAAACTGATGCTTGTGCAGCCCTAGTAACAGTTTAAATGAAATTTCTCTAAAGCAGTTTTAACTTGTGATTCTGGACCATGCTCATGCTATTGGCGTCATAAAATCTCCATGTACAGTTTGGTTTTATAGAAAACAGGAAACGCACGAAAGATGCTTTAAATATGTTGTGTGTTTTATTAGACCGCAATATAGGGACCGTTAAATGAACAAATGTGCGATTATGAAACCAACTTTACCTCATTGTCTTCTTGGATCTTAGCTTGAATTTGATCACTCAGATTGACAGTCATTGCATTTACATTTTGCAATATAAAAGAAATGCACAACTGGATAGCCGTATATGACGTTTTTCATCAAACTGTTCCAACAGTAAAGCCATGAGTCGAGAAAAGGATGATGAAAACCTCTTGAGGATGACGAAGGATGACCTGCAGCGCTGGATCCAGGCGGAGGTGGACCGAAACCCTCATCTGATGCAGAGACGCGAGCAGCTAGCGCAGGTGGAGGAGTGGGTGAAGCAGAAGGAGAGAGACGGCACATGCACCCGCCTTCTGTACAGCAACGCCTGCGAGTAAGTTGTGTTTATTAGTGGCTGATGCAAGTAATGTGCTGTAATTTTCACCAAAATATGGACACCGTTTCTGGGGGTTTTTTGGAAGCAAGTATTTAACAGTACTTTAGAAATACTCAAAAAAGCACCTGTCAGTGTTTTCAAACTTTTATATTTCACTTACCAAAGTCACACAACTGGCAATTTCACATCTGTCTTATCCATAACGTAGAGATGTCACATCCATAACGACACTTTTTCACCATAAATGTGAAAATATTACATGAAAACCAATATTTTTTGTTTTAGAGTAAGCCAACTCTTACCCTTTTGATGATGGTTGTTTCTTTTGGGTTGTGCAGTTTAATTCACAGAATTTCTACAGTATGTTGTATACAGTAAACCCCTCAGACTTTTTTTTTTGTCACATCCATAACGCATGCTTATTTTCCTCATTTAAAGTACAAAACATGTTTACAGATTGATATTTTTCTGGTTCCGTAACTCTGTGGGCTGTTGTTCTGGAAAATATAAACAAAAGCTTCAATATAATGTTAACGTATACTTTATGCGAATTCGTGTTTTGAGTTTTAACTGCAAATGTCACATCCATAACGCTGGAATTGCTCATACATAGATACAGGTCCTTGAAGGTACTCAAATTTATTTTTAGATTTTCTTGCGAAATCCATGTTGTTCCCTCTGGTCTGCTAATGTGTTATTCCACCAACAGTTTGTGGCCTGTTCAAACCAACTTGCTTGATTTACATTATGTATTGCTCTATACACATTAAGTGTTTTCCACATGATATATTTTGTGTTATCCAGGAGGCAAGAAAAAGAATATGTCTTCTAGCTTTTAAGCTATTTTCAATAAAATTCATGCAAAATTTAATATCGGATCATTTTAAAATGATATTACATATTAGATGTGCAAAAACCTTTTGGCCAAAACCTCCCCCCCAAAAAAAACATTCTATGAAGTGCAACAATGTATCTTACAAGGTAACACAATGTAACCTTGCTCTCATTTGAATCGTTCCCCCTCATTAAGTCCTTGAATTTGAGAGTATTTAACTGGGGAAAGTCCTTAAGAGGTACTTGAATTTGAAATTAACTTCTGGGAGCCCTGAATTATACACATCTGTTTACTTTCAATTTATGAAATTACCAAATCAACTTGTATGTAATAAGTTTTGGTGTATTTGTCCAGTTAAAAGCTAGAAGAGGCAACAGAGAGCTCAATTCAATGTTTGCACCCTGGTTGAGATGCAGCTGTCAGCTTGCGATCAAGTTGTGCTTGTTCACGTTAGTTAGTACACCGTACGTAAGCATGAACTAATGTTGTTTAACTTAACATTACCTAACATTAACAAAGATGAATATAATAAATGTGTTACTAATTGTTTGTTGATGTTAGTAAATGCATTAACTAATGGACCATTATTTTAAAGTGTTACCAAAATATTGCTTTACAAACGGCATTGCACATGAATCATATAAACATTTTCATATTAGTCAATTATATTTATGAAATTAAATAAAAAAACGAGTATGTTTACACACATTTAGCTAATTAAATAAAAAGACTCAATGATGGGAATAAAGTCATGAATGGTATAAGATCACTTGAATGTTCACGCTGGTGTGAAAAGAAATGTTCTACTGTGACCTGATTAGGCAAGAAACAGATCTTTGTTTTTTTCTTCGCACTGGCTACTCCTTATTGTCGAGTCCTGCCATTTTGTGTCTGTATCAGATCCGTCCTGGAGTGCGAGTCTGTGATGAAGGGTCTTTATGCATTGCTGGGATTGGATTATCGAGACGAGGACTCTGAAGAGGAAGGAGGAGGAGGACAACCACATGATGTCATCCAGATCGCAGATGATGAGGCAGAACAACAGGGAAATGTTATCTGTAATGGAGAGGATGATGATGATCTCGTTGTTATTGATCTTGGCGGTGAGAGACATTTATTAGAAAATGCTTGGGTATTTTATTGTAAATTAATCCATTGTATATAAAATTATGCGATCATTTACATTTTCAACTGTTTTTGTTTTTCAGCCACTAAAGAAACCTTGGAACCAATGGTGAGGATGTTAACCAAAATCAAATGCTACTTTACGAACTACATTTTCTTTTCTGTCTACCTTTTTTTCATCTTCTTTTGTCCAATTTTGTCTTTTTAAAATGTTTTTTATTTTATTTTCACTGTTTTATTTCTCCCTTTTGTTTATTACATCACTCTTACATCCCTCTCAGCTTGAAAAGGTGACCGTGGCCATTCAGAAGTCATCCAAACTTGTTCAAGACTTGGTGCAGATGGTGAGCAAAACCTCCTCTATGGGTGCAGCTTCACCATTGTCGACATCATCATCTGACATCAACAGACCCTCATCATCTTCAACCCCTGAGATCGGCCGTCCTGAGTCTGTCACACCAAAACTGGAAATAACTAACTCCATCACAATAGTCAAGACCGAGTCTCTGTCAAGTGTTCCTAAAATATCCTCCCTTTTCAACAGTTCAGAACAATGCAATTCTATCACCGATCATGATTCATATTTTAAACCAACGATTAAGACAGAACCTGAATGGACACCCTTAACCCCTTGGGAAGATAGTCATTCATCTCCATTCGAGAAATTAATTAAGACTGAACCCCAGTCGACAGTAGTGACCCCTTTAGTAAGGACTCCAAACAAACAACCAGAACTCAGTTTTCAATCCACAACAAAAATAAAGTCCGAGCCTCAGTCAACACAAGTAAATACAGAACTGTCTTCACCGCCAAGCAGTTCAAAACTATTTGAAAATCACAATTCACTGTCCATTGCAGCAATTAAGAATGAATCTCAGCTGAAGGCATCGGTTTCGGAAGTGGATTTACTTGAAAGTGATTCAGAACAGTCAGACATTCTGTGTTTTGATAACAAAGCAGCTACAAAAGCTAGATTTCAACCCTCAGAAGCAGCATCTTCTGAAATCACTGCCAGCTCAAAGCTAAAATCTAGTCATAATTCGGCATCTGCATTAATAAATCGGACTGATCCTAAAGTAAGGCCGGTGACCCCTTCAGGAACTCCTCCACCCTCAAAAAGTCCTCCTGCTGTTGACAATACAGCATCCACAAACCAGACTGATCTCGAATTGACTAAAGAGACTCCTGTTGAAGAGTCGACCTTGCCAAGAAGTCCTGAAGAAGCTGAAAATATGAGTGATGTAGAATCCACAGACAAAACCGAAAAGCCACAAACAAGGAGCAAATCTGCCAGACCCTCTGTGGTCACAACAAGTCCCGAAAGTGAGCTGAGGTCTTCAAAAAGTCCACCCGTCACAAAGACGTCCAGCGCCCAAAAGGAAACGGCAAGGGCACAATCGCCGTCAGGGAGCATTGATGAGTCCGCTGACATGGAAGATTCGCCTGATGAACCATCTAATTCACCTCCTGTGTCACCAACAAAAACTCCAGACAAGACCAGCAGCAATGATGCTCCTGCTAAATCTTCCAAAGCTAAGAAAAGTAAGTTATTTTTTACTGTTTACTCATGATATATAATGATAGCTCAGTGTTGCGTAATCTGGGGCAGACATACCACAACTACTATACTCCACTACAATCATTTATACTTAAGTCTATTAACTGTGTTTATCCTCTGCTGCTGATCTTCTTAGGTTCCAAGCATTCATCCAGCGAGTCCTCTAAAGCACTTAAAGAGATCAAACTCAAGGTCGGGGCGGCAGTTTTAGGAAAAAAGAGACACAACCATTGGAGTCGAGGAACAGTGCAAGAAGTCGAGACAGAAGGCAAGACTGAGCTTTTCTACAAATCACCACAAAAATATAATACAGGAGGAAATCTAATGGATTTACTTCCAGATATTTCTTTTTTGAAATTGTTGTTCTTTGTGGTTTTTATATTTTGAATTATTACTTGGTCTGTTGGAATTCTTAATTCATATTGGTTGGAAAGCCATTTAAAGGTCCTGTGAAGGTATGTTACTTTTAACAATATCTATTTGCTAGTGTGCTTCAAAACAGTGACGAAATTTGCATTTAGAAAATGTAAAACTGATATAAACATCCAAAGTTTGTCACTTTCACCTAAATGGATCAATGGTTTTATTCACGTCACCTCATACTTAAGTTTCTCATCAAATCTTGACCAATCAAATGCTCTCTAGCATCTGACATGCCCCACCCCCTTCAAGACACTTTTCATTTGCTTTTCATTTGATGTGCTTTATTCTCAACCACTCTCACTGGCATAGCTGTCATAATAACGAAACGCTATTAGTTGTTTTTTTTGTTTTGTTTTTAAGGGGAGGAGCTACTGTCCCACCCTGTCTTCCTTTTTCAGTAAGATTACGTCAAACATCAAATAACAAATGCAAATTTCAAAGCACTTCATGGAACATTTAATGCAAAAGTAGTTCTAGTCAGTTTTGATCACAGTTCGAAACAAATGCACTTCCCTCACAGGATGTCCGCAGAATTTATATTATTAAATTATTATTGTTGTATTATTAAATGTATTAAATTATTAAAATAAAATTTGATAGGGCAAGTGAAATATTTTTCCAACTAGGATATTCATAAGTCTAAAATTTCCTTCATAATGGTCTTAAAGTCTTAAATTTACCTTGGTGAAACCTGCAGAAGTCCTGCCTCAAATCGTTAGCAGTAATTATAGTAACTGAATGACAGATGATAGAGCTTTTCTCTGTCTAATCTTGACACTCTGGACACTGACTTCATCAGATGCCAATGATGATCAACCAATTCTCAAATATGCTCAGAAAAGTTTGTGAAAAGGTAGCTGATATGTGACAATGAGCTATTAAATATGCCCATGTCATTTACAAGCACAGACGTGATCTCTTCTCACTTGTGTGCGCGCTAGGGGTGTTGCTGGACATAAAGCTCTACTGGGGCATGCCCTCCCCCCTTCAAAAAAAAAAATTAGAATAATAAAAAAAAAATAATAATAAAATAAAATAAAAATTATATATATATATATATATATATATATATATATATATATATAGACAATTGTATAAAATACAAAAAATGTTTTATAGAATTATCTGTTGTCTTAGACTTGACACATGGCAGAGAATTAGGTTTATTAAGTCCTAATAGTAAGAATGCAATCATATTATTTAATCTTTAGTTTTGTCGACTTGCAAAATTCACTGCGTGCCGACAACCAGGATTTAAACCGGGAGAAGAGCAGCGCGTCCGTGTGATGTGCGTGGAGCGCAGGAGATGCATCAGTTTGCTTTTTGATCAAACTACATTGCTTTTACCGGTTGCACATAGAGAATAACATCTTTATGCCGGGATTACCACTCTTAATAAATACACTTGCATATAAAGTAAATCATATTTCAAAGCATTTAATGGTGTACTGCCAAATTTTTTTTATTTATTTATTTTTTATTTTAACTGCAGTACATGCTGCAGTAAATAGCATCTAGTGACGCCCCTGGTGCACGCTCCCTCTATCTTCCTGTGATCAGGGACAGGGACTAGATGTAACATGTAACAACTGATGAAAATTCTGCCAAATATTGCACTCCAAAGAGCAAATTTTGTTTTTTACTTGTAAAACTTGGCAAATGACCATGGGATAAGCAGGATAATCAACAGCTTGCAGTCTGTTTAAGAATTTTAAAGGTCCCATAAAATTAAAACACATTAGTTTTAGTCTGTAAGTTAAGGATGACTATTAGCTAGTGTGTTTCAAAACGGATAATATTGTGTTTAGAAAATATAAAACTGATATAAGCATCCAAAGCTTGCAGATTGCCACTTCCGCCTAAATCGATCATTGTTTTGTCACATCACCTCATAACAGGGTTCATACGGTCATGGAGACCTGGAAAAGTCATGGAATTTTGACATGGCATTTTCCAGGCCTGGAAAAGTTTTGAAAAAACAGAAGTCATGAAAAACAAATATCTGTATACTTAAATATGGGTTATTTACTTCTTTTCTGTCCTTGGGCAATCACGTAGTCTCACATTATTAGTGCGGTGTAAGCATTATCTAAATCAGTTTTACATAGATATAAATAGAAACTAAATAGATTGTTGCATGTTTAACGATAAGCTGTAATAAATTTGAATATGCACTGTTTTTCTTTTATCACGCATATATAGACATTGCATGAAACATTAGGTCATGAAAATTTACTTAAGTTTTGGAAAAGTCTTGGAATTTTAGTAGTAAAAATGTGTATGAACCCTGTCATAATACCTTGACCAATCAAATTCATGGTTTCCGCTACATTCATTCTTCCATGGTGGGGCGCCACGCCAAAATTCATCCCGCCACGGCTACATTACAGCTTCTCATACAAAACATTTAATTTTTTTAATAGCGGGTGATAATCGCACCAGAACGTATTAAAGAGTAAGTGAATTATAACCGCGTGAACTTTTCTGTAATCGACCGTAGTAGTGCTGTGCATCATTTGTTTAACCCTTTAAGGTTACGTGCTGACTGACTGACTGGCTGACTGACAGGTGCGTGATGTGTGAGGCCAGCAAACACAACGTATAGCTGTTTCACTTTACTTCAGGACGCGTTAATACCGCTCTGTAGGTCTATTGGGGACATTCATAAATATTCCTAGCAAATCTAATAAATGTTGGAGACGTTCTCGTTACATAAACGCACTAAATCACACTTCAGCAGCGTTTTGCGCTCAGTGTTGCCAGATCATGCTGACTGTTTCCAGCCCAAAAGCTGTCGAGATCACAAGTGTTTATACACTGTTCTAAGCACATGCATGCGAAGAACGGGGGCTATGGTATCTCTTTGGGAGATCAAAACAGGTTTATGAGGGCAGACCGGGGCTGGCGGGCACGCCGTTGCAAAACTGAAATTTTTACTACCCGCCTGTCACTTTTTACCCGCAAAAATAAATTCAAAACCGCTCAACCTGGCAACACTGTCTGCGCTTGAGCAGCGCATATTTGAGGGCGTGCAAGAAGCTTTGTGCACGAGCAGAGGAAATTGGCGCGCAAGCAAAGAGATTCGCATGCTGTAGGCTATTACATAAATGCGATCTCGACATTTGTCATTGAAATAACGCCACAGGTAGTTTGTAGATCTGTGTAAAAAAAGGCCTGCCGCCACAGCTGGAAAAAATCCTAGAGAAGACACTGAAATTTTCTCTAGGATCTGACATGCCCCGCCCTCGTCAAGACGGTTACCATTTGATGCACTTGAGCTTGACCACCACTTATTGGCAGAGCTGTGATAAAAACGAAACGCTATTGGCTGATTTTTTTAAAAAGGGGAGGAGCTACTCTGTCCCACCCTTACTTAATTTTTCAGTTTAAAAATGCACTTCATGGGACCTTTCAATGCACAATACAAAGGCAAAGAGCTGAGATTATCCATTATATTTGATGCTATTTTATATCTTTTTCCTTTTAGATAATGGCAATAAGTATAAGGTGGAGTTTAAGAAGGGTAAAACCATTGTGCTGTCTGCTAATCATGTGGCTGCCTTCAAGCCTCCTTCGCTCAAGGATTTGTATATCGGCTGTCGGGTTGTGGCCAGCGCCAAATCTGAAAATGGAAAGAGCCTGTATAATGCTGGTGTGATGGTTGAGCTTCCTGAGCGCAAGAATCGCATGAGGTAAATTGTTCTCAGTTATTCACTCGTGTCTTTTGGAATTCAGCGTAATGATTTTAAATGAGTTTAATTAATTTTATGTGAATTTTTTATTTATTTATTTATTTATTTATTTATTTATTTATTTTTTAACAGTGCCTCATTTAGTTTAGTCTTATATATGACTGCGCTATATCACATATTTTCTGGATAATAATTTGCACCTGGCTGTGGGTTAAAATTGCATTGTTGAAAGATAAAACCCAGATAAGTTGCATTGGTATGCAAGTCAGTTCTTATAGTTTCATTCATAAATAATGTAAAAAAAATCTAACTAAAACTTTATGAACATGATAAAATGTTTTAGTTCCTCTCACTCAATGAGTAAAATTATTTATATTTAACAGTGTTTATGATAGAAGAAAGAGGAAATGGAAGTATAAAAGGAGAACTGAAAGGGGTATTCACTGTCATACTAATTTTTTTTTTTATACAACAAGACCAAACAGATTTATCTAAAAGTGCAATAGAAATAGCAATATGAGGGGAAAACACTATTTAAATCCTCATGTAAGTAATTGCTCAGCTTGAGTCCAAATCTGTGTGCATTTTGCCTATCTGGGTTATATGCATCATTTTGCAATACATTTCCTGACAAAAGTCTTGTCGCCTATCCAAGTTTTAGGAACAACAAATAATAACTTGACTTCTAGTTGATCATTTGGTATCAGAAGTGGCTCATATGAAAGGCAAAGGCCTCTGGATTACACTTATTTTACCAAAATAAATTATGTTCATGCCTTAATATTTAATTATTATTTAATTAGGACAGTAAGGTCTGACTTTGCTTGTCACAAAAGTCTTGTCACTTAACAGAAATAATGTCTAATATAAAATCATGGTGCAGTGGAACAAGAACTAATATTGTGTTTGACTCCTATGAGCTTGGAGGACTGCATCATCCATACATCTCTGCAATGACTCAAATAACTAATTAATAAAGTAATCTAGAATGGCAAAGAAAGCGTTCTTGCAGGACTCCCAGAGTTCATCCGGATTCTTTGGATTTATCTTCAATGCCTCCTCCCTTCATCTTAACCCAGACATGCTCAATAATGTTCATGTCTGGTGACTGGTCTGGACAATCCTGGAGCATCTTTGATGTTTTGATGATATAAGGAGGAGCACTATCCTGCTGAAGAATTTGCCCTCACCTGTGGTTTGTAATGTAATAGGCAGCACGAATGTCTTGATACCTCAGGCTGTTGATGTTGCCATCCACTATGCAGATCTCTCGTACGCCCCCATACTGAATGTTACCCCAAACCATGTTTTTCCTTCATCAAACTTGACTGATTTCTGTGAGATTCTTGGGTCCATGCGGGTTCCAATGGGTCTTCTGCAGTATTTGTGATAATTGGGATGCAGTTAAACAGACGATTCATCAGAAAAATCTACCTTCTGCCACTTCTCCGAATGATCAACTAGAAGTCAAGTTATTATGCGTTGCTCTGACAACTGGGATCAACGACAAGACATTTGTTGGGTAGTGTATAGTTGTGTCTTTTAGTAGATGTGTTTTTACTTTTCTCTAAAATTAGGTTCTTGGTGTTTTTTGATGATGGCCTGGCAACCTATTTGGCCCTTCCAGACCTTTATTTTGTCTGCAAACAAAGTAAGTAATTCTCTTTTTTTACTCATAGTCTTAACTTAATGGCATAGCTCACCCAAAAATGAGAAATGCCCTCATAATTTAGTCTCTCTCGTGTTGTTTTAAATATTTATGAGTTTCTTTCTACTGTTGAACATAAAAGAAAATATTTTGAAGAATGCTGGCTGTTGGGACCATTGACTTTCAGAGTGGGAAAATGCTACAATGGAAGTCAATGTGTGCCAGCTACTAGCATTATTCAATTATTTTGTGTTCGACAGAAGAAAGAAAATCAAGTTTTGAACAAGTGAAGGGTGGGAAAACTTTCATTTGTGGGTGAACAATCTCTTTAAGACCCTCTAAAATTTCCTTATTTCTTATTTCTCAATGTTTATTTGGGTAAATAATTTATTTATTATTCTTTCAGCAAAAAAGGTATGGAGGGACATCAAGGATGAGTCATCTCGCAAGCAGGTTAAGGATTATCTTCAAGTCTATCCCAACCCCATTGCTGTGGTGCTTCGCTTGGGTCAAGAGACCAAGGCAGTGCGAAATGGCCAGTTTGAGGACTGTACGGTGCTTCAACTAGACGGCAGCCTGGTCCAGATCTGCTATAAGGTGAAACTTTAGTTTTTTTTTCTGTCAATATGGGAGTCTCGGCTTTATTCTAAGGGCAAATTAACACTACTAATTAACTAATTAACAATAAAATTTAGTTGTTTTTTTGTTGTGAAGTTTGTTTCAAGATCCCGTGAAGTTCTTTGAAATTTGCATTTTTATTCGATGTTTGATGTGATCTCAACCGAAACATGAAGTGAGGGTGAAAGTAGAGTAGCTCCTCCTTTTTTTTATCACTATTCTGCCAGTGAGAATGGTTGAGCTCAAGCGCATCAAATGTAAAGCTATTGAAGGGGGCGGGCCATGTCAGATACTAGAGAGCATTTGATTGGTTATGATTTAATGAAAAACTAAAGTATGAGATGGCGTGAAAAAAAAAAAAACGTTGATCCATTCAGTCAGAAGTGACAAACTACATGTTTATATATCAGTTTTATATCTTTTAAGCGTTAATATTGTCGCTGTTTCGGAGCACTCTAGCTTATAGATATCCTAAAAACAAACAATACTGATACTAGCATCAAAAAAACTTTTGATTTTAGTCCCATGAAATTTCAATTTCATGAGACTATTGTTTTATGACTGAAAACACTGTATTTTATCATAGAAGGCCACTATATGATCATACTGTATGACTTTGTAAAGAAACATTACTTATTTATTGTTTAGATTTTTGTTGTATTTTGCTTAACTGTGGTTGGGTGGATTGCAAATAGAAGTAACTGGGCCATTAGAAACAATCCTTAGTGTTTAGCCCTGTATTAGTCAAAAATTTCATTCATAGAAGTCTTAAATTTCATTTGAAGAAACCTGCAGATACCCTATTCAAGAATCTTTACTGAGGCCCCGTTATACTAATATGTTTTAGTTTTTAAAACGGCGTTTTAGAATGAAAACGATCCACGTCCACACTGGCGTTTCACCTAGCATTTCTGAACAGCTCACCATCCACACTACACCACTGAAAACGCACATCAATTGGCCCCACACACACTCTGAGCTCCATTTTCAGATGTCTCCGTTTTCCTCCATCCACACTGACATGGAGCAGCAGCGTTTTAAAATGAAAATGGCTTCTTCAGCGTTTCAGCATCTGTCTGTGAGATCATACTTTATAGAAACTGCAAATAAAAGCATTTAGCGTTTACTTAGCTCAGCAGGAAACAGGATTTTAAAATGACCTTTTATCAGATATTTCAACTGTTTGGTTTATAGCCCTTGAGATCGTAAAAGGGTCGTCACTTATATAGGATTGCATCCGCAACATATTACTTACACTATCACTCATTTATTCAAAAATATTTCAATTTTGGGTCTCGTTTTCAGGTTGGCCACTTTGAAGCTGATGATTGAATTTATTTGTTGTGTTTTTGTTTTTCTTTCTCAGAATGACAAGCAGAAGGAGTGGATTTATAAAGGATCAGACAAGTTGGAGCATATTTTAACTATCAAGAATCGTCACAAACAATTCTCTCACAAAAAACACCATTCACCTGAAGAGAAAACACAATCTTCTCAACCCAAAACACTACATTCCTCTAAATCAGGTAGCTCTTAGCTCTTTTTTGGGGGGATTCATACAATTTTCCTGCTTTTTTTGTCATGTGTTATCATGTGTTATAAATGTTAAACCTAAACATTTATTAAAGCAGTTTATGGAAATGCAGTATAAAAGTACATCAGATACACAAAGTCTGTGTCTAATTTTGCACCAATACAAACTTTTTTGTGTTTTTTTTTTTGCATATGTGCACTATGGTGCTGTGTTCACACCCCACACAGGCAAGCACGAATAAATCGTGCTATTCGCCATTCCAGAAGGCACGAAAATAGTTTAATCTCTTCATTCTTGCATCAAATTCACTGAGCAATAGACGTGGATTCGCATCATGGGCGGGGCTTATGTCTGCCCGGTGACTGTAGCTTCGTCGCTAAATAGATAACATTGAGAGAATAACTGTGTTTATGTGCTTTTATTAAGGCTGTAAAACAGAGTTGATTCGTTTGGAAACGTGTCTGAGTCTACTAGATACTTTCAGAGGTGCACTCAGCTCTGAGTTCATAAACTCCTCCAGAAACTTAACCTGGATGATGGAAGCTTTCAGCAGTGCTTCCGACTGAGCCGAGCCCAGTTTGATCAACTGTTGTCCAGTGTCGGCAGAAGGATTTCCTTCGGGACACCAACAACATGCGCTACATCATAAGCACACCCCTACAAGAGAAAGCTCATGATTGGTTAATGCGGCGCAAATGTCCGCTGAAGTTCAGATTTTCCAACTCGAGCGATTCGTGCAAAATGCGCGTTAAGCCCGTCAATCGCTCGAAACGCTCAACTCACGCTGCTTCATTCGCGCGTATCGTGCCGCAGGATGTCTATTCGCATCTTTACATTTGACTTAACACTTAAATTACTTGCGCTTGACGCTTCTTTCGCGTCTGGTGTGAACGCAGCATAAGTCACCCAAGTATAGCACATTTAAGTTGATTTAAAAGATGAACTATATTCCAGAAAAAAATACTATATATAATCCCATTTAATGATTAATTGTGACTTAATCTCATACAAAATAAAAGTTTGTTAACATGTTATTTTTGTGTGTACTGTGCATATTTGTTATATACATAAAAATGAGGCATGCATGCATATATTTTTATTATAGAAAAGTGCATATATTAACATTTCGTCACCTTAGAATTATAAGGTTCTATCTGCGTTCTGAATAATTCTGAGGGGACTTAGGTGGCCACGCCCTTAATTATACAGACTTAATATACATGAAAAAAATAGATTATAAAATATTCACCCTTCTCACAGTTGTCATGAAGGGTATTATTAGCTATAAATACCAAAACCATCATTTGTACCAGGGTGTAAACATGTTTTTATCAGCTGTAAAAATGGCCAATTTAGCATGAGAGTCAGTGAAAATCTGGAGTTTCTGTAGCCAGCCCCCAAAGGCCAGTCGGTGAATTGCAATTTCAGTTACTTCTGTAACTTCACAGGGGAATAAAAACAATATAAACACTTCAACTTTTAATCTAAAACTTTACACATTTTACTCTTAAACATTCCAGATAAGGATTGAAAATGTTCTAATAGGCTGCATTCTTTTACACTCTATGGGCTCTATTTCAATGCTCTTGGTGTCAAAGTCTAAAGCACATGGCGCAAAAGCATTAAAGACCATGTCCGAATTAACTTTTGCTGTTTTAAGGACAGAAAAATATGCTCTGCACCATGACGCATGGTCTAACAGGGTTGTACTTGTTCTCTTTAATGAGCTATGGGTGTGTTTTGAGCATAACATGCATTAAACCAATTAGAGTCTCACCTCCCATTCCCTTTAAGAGTCTCGCCATGGCACATTTGCTATTTACAGGGCGGACTTTGTAAGTGGAAAAACTGAATGCTTCACTAGTGAGAACAGTTAAACAGACCATCTGCAGCGCGAGGATAAAGAACGAGCCTCCTCCATTCAGCCTCTTTACTTTCTCTTTACTTTTGTTCTTTACTCTACTGCTTTGCTTTCATGGATAAGGAAACAGTGCTGTACACACTCCACTGAAGATGTCCATTAGCCTACATATAAATATTCATATAATAAATAATACTGAATAATAATAACATTATACAAATGTTTTTTTTTTTTAGATCTATGTAGTAAATAGTAATTTTTGTAACATTTTAATCCTTTAATTTTGCTCATATGTAAAGATATTCGTGTATTGCTGTGTGTATCAAGCTTTTGAACCTGCACAGGCGCATAACTAACTCTGCAATGGACTTTAGACCTGCGTTTACATGGTCAATGGCGCAGTCTATTTCAGTTTCTCAGAATAGCAACACCAACAATGCGCCTTAGTAGACCGGCCTTTATAGAACGGCTTACTAATGATGAGTCCACAAAGTAGCGCATATGTATTTGCTATTTAAACAACGTGGCGCAAAACGTGAAAATAAGGGTTGCGCTGGTCTGAAAATGGCAACAAAGCACGCCAAACACATCTTGCGCCGGGGTTTATGATAGTGCCCATATTTTACTACATTTAAGAAGACACATTGCCATTCATTTTTTTTACCTGTTCAATGAAGGTTTTAACAGTGTATATACCACAAAAATGTCACCATCACATGCTTAACATTGTTTTTGTATTTTGCTGTTTTCAGACACAGTTTCCACCTCAACAACCTCAGCCAATGCTTCATCCGTCTCTTCAGATAGTGTGTCTCCTGCACGTGTGATCAGACAGAACGATAAAACCAAAACATCATCTATTAGCCCTCAAAAAATCATGTCGCCAGCTTTTCAGCCAAAGGTTGTTCTCCAGAAAATATCTTTGCCCTCGCCCGTCTCACCAGCTGCCAGTGTATCAAAGAGCAACACTAACTCAAGCTTAATGTGAGTACTGAGCTTGTATTGGTTAAAATGCTGTCTTTTGTCATGCTAATAGCCAATATCTGGTTTTGTATTCCAGAAGTGCAAAACGACCTGCCCCTGATGAAGAAGATGAGTGTTTTTCTGAAGAAGAAGTGGAGGTTTTAGAGCAGAATAAGTCTGTATATTTACATCAGCGTTGTTGTCCTGCATGTCTGGAGGAGGTGAGGCCGCATCAAGTAGACATACACCATGGGAAAAATCCACTTCTTATCCCACTGCTTTTTAAGTTTCGGCGAATGACGGCTCGGAGGCGCATTGATGGAAAGGTGGGTGGTCTTTGAGAAAGTTGCTTTATTTACTATTGAACAATTTAAGGGTGTACTCACATTGGTACAGCTGCCTTAAACCGTGACAGCGCGATTGTCCCCCTCTCCCCGACGGTCTGCACTCACACTGCATTTAGTTTTCCGAATCTAAGCATGCTTACATAATTGATGATGCAACTGTTCAGTTTAACTGGAAGAGAAGAGCTCTCACTCAGCACGGTGGTTTAGTTATATTGCTTTAGTTATATCGTTTTAGTCGTTTGGGATGCAGTGACACGCAGTCAAATATTCTGCCAAACATATCCACAACTTTTGACGTTCGTAAATTATCATAAAAATAATTGTGCTGCAGGTATTAGGAGATTTGCTGAAGATGCAGCTGACGTGCTGTGAGTGGTTTACGTCTTTAATAAACTGACAGTTCAGGTTCATTGAAAATTAAGAATGATTAATAAATCCATATGAAACAGTGCCTTAAAATTGACGTCGCGCCTTCAGTTTTGGGCTCAGGCGCGCTTTGCACTCACTACAAGCACACCGCCCAACTGAACACCCAACTGAACCGCGCTTGGGCCCGATTATGAGCACTCACACTTGTCAAACAAACTGGGAAATGCGCCTTGACACAATTCGGATAGTAAAATGTGAGTGCACCCTAAATGTATACCACTGTTTAAAGGTTTGGAGTTAGCATGATTTTGAAATAATGTCTTAAAGCGATCAAGGTTGCCTTTCTGTGTTCAAGAAATACAATAAAATGTAAGATATTATTACACTTTAACATAAATGGTTACTTGTTAGTATATTTTATAATGTAATGGCAAAGCAACCATTACTTCAGTCATTAGCGATCCATTAGTGCTAATTTGTTGCTCTAGAAACATTTCTTAAGATTGTTTGATAGATAAATAAAGCAGAATGCATTTGAATTTAAATCTTGTATAGGGTTTTTACAGTCACTTTTGAACAATTTAATGTATCCTTGCTTAATAAAAAAAAAAGTCTCTTTATAAAGAAATAATAAGTTTAGGCGCTTTTGCATCAGATATTGTTGGGGAAAAATGAAAAAATGTTCTTTTGTATGATACGATATATAAACCAGACACACTTTTTCTTTCTTACTGTTTTGCATACTAATGCAACATTTCTTAGAAGGAACTGCTGATAAGAGGGAAATAGCGTAGAATTAAAATAATTCAGGGGGGCCTTGCTCCAGACTTCCTGTAACAAGATGTTTAGACATGTTTACCATCGCAAGGATCTGGATGCTTGAAGAAGTTGTGAACTATATTGAAGGTGCACTTAACTGTTCAGTTCTGGTATGCAGAGAAGGGTTGCAGAAAGAGGAAGTATGATTGGGTGCGACCGCCAAAGGACTGCAGAATGATTGACAAGTGACGGATTACACCAAAACGCCACCTTTTAATATCAGTTGTGTATAAATATTGGAGTCAGGGAAATGTAGATTTGTTGTGAACCTCCTGAATGTAATTCTTGTATTGCGTTGGGGTAACGCCATTCTGAGCTTTGCCATCGAATCATTCATTTGTATCTAATAAATTACTAATATTTTTGACATTGAAGGAAACCCACTGCTGACCTTTTTTTTTTATTGAACACACATAGAATTGGCTAGATATTCCAACAGTAGTTACTGTAACTGAATCAACTATGATGTGTAGTGTTCATCAAGGGTGATTAAAGAACACGACACTAGACAAATACCACTAACATTAGAGTTTACATACACATTAATGGTGCTTTCAGACTAGCACCTTTTGTCCGCACCAGGGTTCGTTTGATGTCAGAGTTTGATACGTTTAGCTAGTGTAAACGTTGTCTTCTGAACTCAGGTGCGCACCTGTGAACCGTATATTAGTCCTCCTGAAAGAGGTGGTCTGGGGTATGGTTTGCGCTAACTCTGGTCCGGTTCACTTCTGATTTGAACCACTAACTGTACAGCAAACTTCTTAATGTTTATTCGCGTGTGTTGGTGCCAAGCAGGACTGAGCCAGGGCAAACACAGTGATAATGTCTGCTTGTCTCCTCCAAAAACAGCTTCTGCAGACATCGCGTTATGTTCTGAATGTTTTTTAATATTTTCGCGGCAGATAGACACAAGTTGCTCTCTGCATGTCCAAAACCTAAAGATTCAGTAAAAGCAGAACGACCGCGATGTGCATGCGTCTTTCCATTTTGGCACCTTGGCTTTTGTGACCGTCACCTAGCTACAGCTGTACACACAATAGCAGCTTGATGAAGCAAGCGTACCGGGGTTCTAAAGAATAAAAGTCAATGTGAACTCAAACCAGCCGAGAAGGTGGCAAGGGGGGTGTGAAAGTGTGAAAGCACATAAGATCGTGTTGTCTTTTATATACTGTTGGAAATGCTTTCACAAATGGTGTTCCTTGAATCATTCTTAAATCCTTCTGTGCAAACCTGCCAAATGATTTTATGAAACTATGATAAAGTTCCTATTGTCTGAAAATCTCTTTAAATGGTAGTGTTATTGTATTTCTTTAATCGTTATGTCTTCTCTTTACTCTCTTTAGCTATTTTTCCACATTTTCTATCGTTCTCCATGTGGGCGAAGCTTGTGTGACATGCAGGAAGTGCAAGAATACTTGTTTGAAACGCGCTGTGACTTCCTCTTCCTGGAAATGTTCTGTATGGACCCATTTGTTCTTGTGAACCGTGCGCGACCCCCTTCAACAACCACAGGACAACCTCACCTGTACCTGCCGGACATCTCTGAGGGCAAAGAGGTGATGCCAGTACCCTGTGTGAATGAAGTGGACAATACCCTCGCCCCTAATGTCACTTACACTAAAGACAGGGTTCCAGCGCGAGGGGTTTTCATCAACACAAGCTCAGACTTCATGGTCGGCTGTGACTGCACAGACGGCTGTCGAGACAGGTACAGCTTTTGAGTCTAACTGTGAGTTTAAGCTTTCTTACCAGCTCTCAATATGTGAGATGTTGCAAATCTCTGCAGAAAATACTAGGAATGCACTGAAATGAAAATTGTGTGAAAACTGAAAATGCTTTATAATAATTTTTATTTATAAATTAAGTATTTTTGTCAAACTTTTTAAAATTTAACTCAGGCAAGAATACTACATGCAGTATAAATGTCCTGTCTGCAAGTTGTTCGAGCCTAATTTGCTTTTCTGATTAGCATGCACGATTCATATATAGATAAGTGTATGTGAGCAATATTATACTATGTCAAACTTTTGATTTATTTATAAAAAAAAAAAAAAATTCACTTTTTTTTTTATTTTTTTATTTATTTATTTTTTTTGCAATTGCACTTTGGTCAGCATAGCAACAACCTGCCCTTACGCGTCGCAAGACATTGAAATGAACAGGTTTCATATGGCATTACCTTGTCCAGTGTGAAAACCTTTTGCTGAACATTGCTCTGCAGTGCGGCCTAGCGTAGCATAGGCTTTTTTTATTACAGCTATTTTTTTTTATCCATTTCCGTCTTTCAGGCCAAAACCCAAAAATGCAAAAAAATTTTAGCGTCTGAAAATTCAGTGCATCTCTAAAAAATTCTTTAGGCTTATCATTCAGGTTATGTTTCCAAAAAAGTAATTTCAACAAAAATATTTAATGGATGGATGGATGGATAAATATATAGAGCTATTTCTAGATATAGCTATTTCTTTTTATGGTGTGATTAAAGCAGTCAACATAGACTCTGAACAAATAATTATTTTTGGATAAACAATTATCCCTGTTTATCCCCTAGTTCTTAACCAGAATCAGAATTTGTGTGGATTTTGTATTATTATTATTATTGTTCTCTGCAACTAACTGTACTTTTTTATTTTTTGATATAATGAATCACACTTCAGGGGGCTTAAAAATAAAATTATTATAAAAAACAATTAAATGCATAAATTTGATTAAATGCACACATTCCTTGATCATCTAGTATTTTGGTATGTGACAGGTCGAAATGTGCTTGCCACAAGCTGACCGTTGAGGCCACGTCCCTATGCACAGGAGGTCCAGTGGATGTTAGTGCTGGATACACGCATAAGAGGCTGCCAACAAGCATATCAACAGGGTTTGTAACATCCTCTGTCTGTCTCTGTCTGTCTGTCTGTCTGTCTGTTTCTCATTCGTTTACAGCAGAATAACCATTACACAATAAGATGAAGCATATCTTTGTTACATTTGTTCATTTTATTGTCATTACTGTCTATACACTAGCATTCACAAATCAATTCCGTTTGACTTTTATGCTCCCCAATGCTAGTTAAATATCAAAAAGTTTAAAACTAGAGTTGACAAAAGTACTCACTTCAGTACCAACTGGTACTAAAATATTTAAAAACACCCATTTCCTGCGAACAGTTGAGCACTGTTCTTAAACACAGCTGATTGGGTTTTGTGTTCACAGCCTCAACAACAGAGATGACTTCAAAAAAGTTGTTAGAGAAGCTGACTGTAGTATTGGTAACCTAGCAACTAACATTTATTTATTTTAATATTTGTTTGTGTTTGTAATTTTTTTTATGGGAAAAGGGCTAGGAATAATATTTGTTTCTATTTTCCTGTAAAACTATCCTGCTATTTTTTTTATTTATTCAATAAACAGATAAATAAACAAGCTTACAGGGTTCCTTTAGATAACATACACCTTTAGATAACATTCTCGCAACATTCTTATTATGGTCAAAGAGTGCTATTTTTTAAAGCTATCTGATCTTTAATAATGTTCTCAAAATGTTCCAGTTACATTTTTAAGTAACTGTTTATGGAATGTTTTTCTAAGATGTTTAATTGGAAACGCTATGATTGTTGTGTATATGTATGTGTGTGAAAATATATATATATATATTTGCATTTGTCAAATGCATGTATTTTTTTTTTGGTCTATTTTAATTTGTGTGTGTAACATTTGATTATAACAGCGTTTCCTCCAGAATTTTTTCAAGATGTGGCGGCAGGCCTTTTACACGGATCTTCCATGTACACTACCTATGGTTTTATTTCATGATGAATGTCATAATTGCAGTATTACAAGTTGAGTTTGCATTCATGTAATACTAGCATGCGAATCTCTTTGCTTGTGTGCCGATTTCCTCTGTTCGTGCATAAAACTTCTTGCACGCCCTTAAATATATGCTGCTCAAGTGCTGATTTTCTTGTGCGCTCTTCAAGTAAACTGTACTGAAGTGCAATTTAGTGCAATTATAACCTGCTGTAAAAAAAACCCTGCAAGAACTGAAGGTTTTGAATGAGAAGCTGTAATATATCGATAGCTGGAATGAATTTTGGTGTGGCGCCCCATGATGGAATAATGAATGTAGAGGAAACCATTGTATAATGTTTTTGGTAAAAATTATATTAAAGGTGTGTTGAAAATTCTTAATTCTCTCTTTCTCTCGCTCTCCATCTCTCTCCATGTAGGGTGTATGAGTGTAACCCTCTCTGCCGCTGTGACCCGAAAATGTGCAGCAACAGGCTGGTCCAGCATGGTATGCAGCTGCGGCTGGAGCTCTTCATGACACAACACAAGGGATGGGGCATCCGCTGCAGAGATGATGTGGCCAAGGGCACTTTTGTGTGCGTGTTCACTGGTAAGCCATCACAAATTTAAATCCGTACCATTTTAGACAAAAACATCAACTCAGTCAAAGTTCAAGTTGCTTTATTGGTATGACATTTTTTACAGTATTGCAAAAGCAAATTATGGGGGGAAAATGAATTTATTTTACTTTTCATTAAATATATATATTTTGCTTAGTGATATATTAACCAAACTTATTCTCTTTGACATTCTTGAATACTAATAAGCTTTTTTGCAGAAGTAGATTCCGCTGGCTGGAAAGATACAGCGACATCAATATCTGAAAATAACTTTAACTTCTTACTTAAGGGTTCCATGTGCAGCAGAGATCTGCTTAAGTTGAACACAGAATATTTGCAGGGCATTTGAGAAGTCTTATGCTTTTTAACTTTGTGCAGAGAGTTTGCAGAAAAGAGGAAGCAGATTTCTGGTGCAATAACAGTATATCTGCACAGAAGCTGATATTCAAACATGAGTTCAAACAACCCCTCTCTTCAATCTCTCTGTTTTTGTCTGTATAAATATTTGGGTCTGAGTTTAGGCAGTCAGTCGGTATTGTGTAATGGATGGGGTTTAGCTATACCAACACAGAGCTCTGTAACTGAATTATTCATTTGCATATTATAAATGACTAATAATATAAGTAATAATGATTTTGCATCAAAGAAAATCCTCTCTTTTTATTGAACACACATGGAATTTAGGTAAAACATTCCAACAAAATGTATAAAATATGTAATATATTAACATCATCAAATTAATAAAATGTACAGTAAATAAAAATACATGTTAAAGAGAAAAAAATGAATACTTTCTCTAATAATTATAAGAACTTAAATAAGTGTAGATTATTTAAATGAGACATGAATTTAGATGAACCATTTCTGGATGGTGTAAATATGTATTTTGCAGCCAGTTTAGATGACACTTCATCCTCGCCAAATACATGGTAAAGTCAAAAAATGAATACATTTTTGGGACGAGGAATATTTCTCTAGGTGTGGTGTATTTGTGGCTGAAAAGAAAGAAGCGTGTGTCTGTTTTTTAGGAATCCAGGATTTTTTTTGACTGCCTTTTTCTTATTTCTAGGTCATGATCACAGAGGTGATATTCAGAAAGCATTTCTGACTAATATCTTTGGCTTAGTCCCTTTATTCACCAGGTGTCGCCACAGAGGAATGACCCATTAACTTATCC
Organism: Danio aesculapii; assembly: GCF_903798145.1. Classification (NCBI taxonomy): domain Eukaryota; kingdom Metazoa; phylum Chordata; class Actinopteri; order Cypriniformes; family Danionidae; genus Danio; species Danio aesculapii. The sequence goes on from NC_079453.1 coordinate 11,134,290, forward strand.
AGCATATGTTTTACACAGCGTATGCCCTTTCAGCTGCAACCCAGCACTGGGAAACATCCATACACTCTCACATTCACACACACACACTACGGCCAATTTAGTTCATTTAATTAACCATAGAGCGTGTGTATTTGGACTGTGGGAGAAATCGGAGGACCTGGAGGAAACCAACACAAACACAGAGAGAACATGCAAACTCCACACAGAAATGCCAAGTAACCCAGCCGGGACTCGAACTAACGACCTTCTTGCTGTGAGGTGACAGTGCTAACCACTGAGCCACCGTGTTGCCCAGAAAGCATTTGTTTTTCTTTTAATTGTTTTAATGATAAATAATTGATCAGTTCTCTCACTCTCTCTCAGGTAAAATAGTGAACGAAGACAAAATGAATGAAGATGACACGGTGTCCGGCAATGAGTATTTGGCTAATCTCGACTTCATCGAAGGTGTGGAGAAACTGAAAGAGGGTTATGAGAGCGAGGCCTATTGCTCTGATACTGAGGTGGAAAGCAGCAAGAAGACCATAACCATGAAAACAGGGCCGTTATTAAAAAATTCACTTTATAAGGAGGACTCTAGCAGCGGTGAAGGTGTGTGTGTGTGAACATTCAACTTAATAGTCATGTGATTTTATTGTTTTTTTAGTCAATCGATGAGGTTTCCTTTTTGTCTCTTTCTTTTTATAGAGCCTATGGAGGTGGACACAGCAAAAGTTCAAGTGAAAGGTAAGACACAAGGTAGATGTTAATGTTTATGTACTATAAACAAAACACAGTTTATATATTTATATAATTGATTTTTTTTTTTGTATTTATATTTTATTTTTGCGGTTTTAATTTTAGGTGAGATTTAGTCATTTTAATACTTCAATTTGAACAAATTTTAGTTATTTTCTATAATGACTTTTTTTTAACTAATATTTTGATAAAAAAAAAAATTTATTTAATATTAGCAACAGTTGTTCAGTCTTCATACAAAAAAATTATTAAAATGGATTTTTTTACTAGGAATGCAACTTTTTCAAAAAGATTTTCTCTGATGCTGATACCTATAGCGATTGTATCTGCATCTTAAAAAAACTAGCAGAATATGAAAAGTTTGTGCTGTTGGGGATGTTTTCATCCACTCGGGTAATTTTGAGTCTTAATTTGGCCTAATTTTTCTCTCTGTTTCATCAAATGAAATGATTTTTGGTGATGAATCTGATTTTGACGCATATTTTTGGAAAATGCTTTGAAATTTAAAAAAAATGCAACAATACACTCTGTTCAAATTAACTACCCTTTCGTTATATTCGGGGCTGTTTTTGCCCCATTGACTTTCATTAAAATGACATTTTTTGATTACAAATCCATGACACCAAATCATTATGCAGTCTTGATTGTGTTTTTCCCTGTTGGAAAGAGCTAAAACTTTTCATTTTTACTGTTGATTATTAGTTGCAGTGGAAAAAAAAGCTTAGTTTCTGGATAAAAATTATATTAAGTATAGTTTGTGTGTGTGGTAGGACATGTGAAAGTGTAAGAGAGACCTTCAAAATAAGCCAGCTCTCAGATCATAGTAAACATAGTAAGTGTATTTATTCACGCGCACTATAATTTTACTCCATATAAAAGCTAGAAACTTTTTTTGCACAGCTCTATTTAAAGGGTTAATGCTGCCACCTAATGATCGACAGTTAAAATTAAAAGTTTAACTTGGCTTTGCAGTCAAAAAATGTCATTATAATGGAAGTCGATGGGGCAAAAACAGCCCCCAACATACTGAAACGGTAGTCAATTTGAACAGTACACAAGGGTTAATTTATTTAGCAAATGAATATTTCTTTAGGCCATTTTTACACTTAATTATGTCTTTACTTTGTCTTTAAATGATTAAAAGCTTCTATTACATGTGTTGTTTATGTTTTAGTTTAATATCACAGTACCCATTCAAGCTGTTCCACTGCAGCAGCAAAGTAATAATTTTCAACCGTAACGATGTGAACCATTTGTTATGCATAAATCTTGTAACAGTGAATGTTTGGTTGCACATGAATTTTGTTTTGGAATTTAAAGGTAATATTGCAATTTTACTCTATGCTTTGAATTACAAGTGTACATGATCTAAAGTTGTTATTACTTAAATCAGCAGTATTTTAATGCTGATGCAGCTACTTTTGACTCTCCATATTGTTTGATATATAGACTTATCCTAAATTACATCTAGCAACTAACTTTTTTCGCCTTGTTTTTGTTTCTGTTTAGTCCATGACAAACATTTAGATGAGAGAAAACCACCAAATAAACCACATGAAACACTGAAAGATACTCGGAAGAAAATTTGTGAGCCAAGGAGAAATGATGGTCAGTTTTTTATTTTTATTTTTTTATAAACCTTTTGTCTTTCTCATCTTCTGCTTTTAGCATGCATTACAATTGCTCAGTCTGTAATTTGTGTTACAAAAATCAGGACAAGAGGCTTCAGGCCCAAAGCGATGCTTCGCCATAAAGTCATTCCAGAGAAGAGTCAAACCACTAGAAACTACTGATGCACAGAATGAAAAAGCTAAAAGAGCTCCCAAAAACACACGCGGACTGTTCAACGACGAGGACGCCTGTTACGTCATCGATGCTCGGCAAGAGGGAAACCTCGGCCGTTATATAAACGTAAGCAAAAGTCATGGTTGTTTTCAAAAATGAACGATGCTATAATGTTGCTTTAATTTTGACATTTTTATCATTTCTCTCAACAGCATAGCTGCAGCCCCAATTTATTTGTCCAGAACGTCTTTGTGGACACACACGACCTACGCTTCCCTTGGGTGGCTTTCTTTGCTAGCAAGTCAGTGTCTTAATTCACACCAATCTGATTTTCATGTGAAAAGAGTGCAGATAAATCACCCATCGTTAAAAATGAGTGTTTGATTTGAGAACTGCATTTCATATAACGTTAGTAAATTAAATAAATAATTACCATTTTGACACAACCATGGGTACATTTCCCAAACAACGTCAAAATTTCCGGCTGAGCTATCATTGTGTGATGCATCGTTTGGGAAAAGAACGATGTAGTGACAAATGTTTCCCAAAAATGTAGTTTCTTTGTCATGGATCCATCGTTTAAACCACATTAGTTATAACGTTAAACTTTCATAATAACACTCTAAATGGGTGGAGGAACAACTTATAACTGTTTTATGCAAATTGTTTTAAAAGCGCACACATTGAAAAACATAAATCCAATATTAGTTTTAGTAAAAACAGGCACTCGTTTTCCATATTATTTGAAATGTATGTAAACGGCACATATAGGGCCGATGGATTTGGGAAACGAACTGTTTGTAACGACAGAATTTGTGACCTAAGTTGCCTAACGATAGTTTTCAGAAATGCACCCCAGGTTGTATATACAGTGGTCGGCGTAAATGAGTACACCCTATTTTGAAAATGAATGTTTTCATAGATTTCTCAGTGAATAGTAATATATTTTGCTGCATTTAAATGAAACCGATTTAATAAACATATATTTATTCAAATAATATTTTAATAAATATATTGAAATAATATTTTAGTCAAACATGTTTAGAAAAAGAAAGATAGTTTAAATTAATGTGAAATACTGCTAATTACAAACTACAAAATGTCAACAATTTAATAAATTTTTAGTTTCTCTTAATTTTTGCTCTTTTTTTTTTTTTTTTTTTTTTCTTTTTTTTTTCTTTTTTTCTAACATTAAATTATATTTTTCCATGCCATATCTTTTAAAATATGGAAATTAATTCTACCCCAGTATTTTCAATGGAGATTCTGCGCTAGCCTGCATAAATTTGAGCTACTCCTTTTTGGATCATCATCAAGCTGTTGTATCATTATTGTGTTAGATTAGCTCCAGATTTGGCTTCAGTACTGACTAGTCTAATGTATATGCACACATATAATATTGTAAAACATCCTATAGAAAATATGAATTTAAATGAGTGTAGAGTTAGATGTAGAATTGACCACTCGTTTATTGAAAGAACAAGAGAGACCAATTTGTGACTTGTGTAAAAAATATTCTGACTTTTATTTACTGATTTTAAATATTTTTGCATTTTAGTTGAATGTATGTTTATTTCTATTTTATTTATATATAATTATATATATAATTTTTTTTCTGTTATTTATTTATTATGTATACACTACCTGACAAAAGTCTTGTCGGTGATCCCAGTTGTAAAAGCAACAAATAATAACTTGACTTAGTTGATATTTTGGAAAAGTGTCAGAAGGTAGGTATCTGCTGAACTGCATCCCAATCATCACAAATACTGCAGAAGACCTCTATTGGAACCCACATGGACTCAAGAGTCTCTCAGATATCAGTCAAGTTTGGTGAAGGAATTATCATGGTTTGGGGTTACTTTCAGTATGGGGGCGTGTGAGAGATCTGCAGAGTGGACGGCAACATCAACAGCCTGAGGTATCAAGACATTTGTGCTGCCCATTATATTACAAACCACAGGAGAGGGCAAATTCTTCAGGAGGATAGAGCTCCTCATACTTCAGCCTCCACATCAAGTACCTGAAAGCAAAGTAAATCAAGGTGCTCCAGGATTGGCCAGACATGAACATTATTAGGCATGTCAAGATGGAGGAGGCATTGAAGATGAATCTTGCTGAACTCTGGGAGTCCTGCAAGAATGCTTTCTTTGCCATTCCAGATGACTTTATTAATAAGTTATTTGAGTCATTGCAGAGATGTATGGATGCAGTCCTCCAAGCTGATGGGAGACACAATGTTAATTCTTTTTCCACTGCACCATGACTTTATATTCTATACTGGACATTATTTCTGTTAAGTGACAAGACTTTTGTCTAAGCAAAGTCAGACCTTATAAATTAATTAAATCAAAACATGATCATATTTAATTTAGGTAAAATAAGCATAATCTAGAGGCCTTTGTCTTTCATATAAGCCACTTCTCATACCAAATGATCAACTAGAAGTCAAGTTATTATTTGTTGTTCCTAAAACTTGTAATGGCGACAAGACTTTTGTCAGGTAGTGTAATTGTGTGTAACTATTTTAGAGAATGTTTTGTTCAGAAATTATCTCCAGGAACAATTTGAATTTAAAGATCTTATTATCTTTTATCAGTATTGTTGTCATATGTTTTTTTATATTTATATAATTCTTGTTTGTTAAGAAGCTGCTATGTTTGTAAATTATATATTGAATATTTATTAGTAGTGTTTCTATCAATAAAGTCAATGCCACTAATAAGACATTAAAACAAACTGTACATAAAAATCTAATTTATAAAGTATTAATGCTCTGAATTGTTAACCATACAGTATATTATTGATCATGTAGACGATTATATGACGTGTTTTAATGCATTTTCTTTTCCATCTCTTTTTACCAGGCGCATAAAGGCAGGTACAGAGTTGACGTGGGATTATAACTATGAGGTGGGCAGTGTGGAGGGAAAGGTGCTGCTCTGCTGCTGTGGCTCATTGCGCTGCACTGGAAGGCTGCTCTGAAAATAAAACACGACACTCATTTGTTATAGACTGCTTCACCAGCCTATCTGAAATGGTAACGGTGCTGTTCAGAGGAGCGTTCTTGTCACATGAACCCAGTGGATATAAAAAGCGTAGTAAAATGTATTAAAGTTTGTGTTGTTGCGTTTGTTTTTATTGTTTTTAATGTATACAACAAATGTGAATACTCGCAATGTAGTCAACTGTGTAAATAAAATTTGAAAATATTCAAACACTATTTTTCTTGTGCTTTTTATCAAGTGTGTGAGGAAACCTTGGAGATTATGAATGATATCTTAAAATAAATGACGATTACAGCTATTTTTCTGTAGTTTTCTTATTGTGGTGACTTTGGTGTTCATTGTTGAAACTAGGCATGGGATGATTACTGTTTTCAAGGTGTAAAACCATCAAAATGTTCTGCTATTTCGTTCCCACTGTGCATGTAAGATTTTTTTATTTACGTTTTTTTGTTTGTTTGTTTTTAGAACGACAGTATCTCCAGCAGAAAAGATATCCAAACATGCCATTTTAAATTGTAAAGCAATCTGTGTATTTGAAACAAATGAAGACAGCAGAAGTCAATGATTCATTTGACTTATTTAGCCTGACATGTTTACTGTTCCAAAATATTTTAAATGTTTCTTAAAATAAAATATATTGTGTTCAAAGGGGAAACATTTTAGTTTTTTACCCAGACATTTAAAAAGACTTTATTTTACAGCAGTAATCACAATACCGTGAAACTGATCTTTTTATCTATGGTTATCACACTATCAGAATCTTATACCGGCCCATGCCTAGCCTAGTTAAACTGATGAATTTGGCTAACTGAACAATAATACATTTATTTTCAGTGTTGGGAAAGTTACTTTTGAAAGTAATGCAATACAATATTGAGTTACTCTCCAAAAGTAACTAGTAGCGTTACTTAGTAACATTTTACGGTAAGTAATGTGTTTAAGTATTTTTTTTTAAATGTAGGAGCTCTGCAATGCAATTATAAAAATAAAAATCTATCTATAAAAATCTGTTCAAAAATAGTAGGAAAGCTTCTTGAGAAGTTATAATACCGTGTGTATTACAAGAACCCCACAAGGCTGGCAAGGAACATCTAAAGGAAGTCTTACCGTTGATTTTAGAGTCCCAAGTTTTAATAAATGAAATGTAAAAAGTCATTTGTAAATCAGGCTGTCTTGGAGGTGAATATGGTCCGTGTAAAATGAATTCTTTTTTTGCATGTCTTTGTCTCTTTGTAGGAGTATTTATCATGCTGTTATGCAAGAAAATCTTAAGTCTGACAATAAAGTTTTGTATTATTATTGTATAAACAACGCATTATGTAACCTACAACTCTATTTACCTTTAATAAACATCAAAAAATAATATTTTAGGATGTTATCTGAGAACTTCCTTACCCCAGAGCTATGCATGTCGTATATACAGATTATTGAAAGTTTAACCCAATGTGTTAGCTATTTTAGTATTATTTGTCTTAAATAATATCACTGTCCATTGAGACAATTCCCTATTCCTTTTCTTCCAAGCGTTCAAAATAATCAACAAATGGAGAGTTTAGATGCAAGAACCTCTGAAATTTTCTTATAATATTAAAATTTTTCTCAGGTTCCTTTGTCTTGATTCAGTCATTTAACTTTTATGTCAAATAATAGGTTGTTTTCATTGCTTTTAACATAAAACAACTTAACATAAACACAAGAGGCTGAGAAAAATACTCAATATTGAAAATTCTAGATGGCATTTCGAAGTTTTTGCATCAGATCTCTTCAAATTCTCTCATTGACTGCGTGATTCATTGTGAACTATTATAGTGAATCAATTAAACTAAAATGTAACTTAAATAGGCTATTGCTTTTATTAAGTAATGCGTCACTTTACTTAGAAAAGTGATAATATTATAACTCGCGTTACTTGTAAAGCGTTACCCCCAACACTTATTATTTCCGAATTACTATTATAAAATTAGCGTGGTGTTCTTGTTCAAAGTTTTTTGTATCTGAGCAAAAATAAGAAACATACAATTTAAAATGTCATTAGTACGTAATATTAAAAGTAGAAAAAATTATATCGAAATATTAAAGCTAGATTGTCGAAACAAACTCAGTCTGGCTTGAGAAAGCATTTTGGTAAGTTTATTAGTTTAAAACAGTTTGAGGATAGATAGATAGATAGATAGATAGATAGACGGACGGATAAAATGAACAGCATGAATTAGCTTTTATTTTAAATTAGTTTTAATTTGATGCTATCATGTATTAGTATGTTGTTTGCAAGTTTCTAGTATGACTAAATATGTTTTTAGCATGATAATAATTTGCAGTTAATATTATATATCTTGAGACTGTTTATAGACTCCATAACTCGTTATTGAATATTAGACTGTTTATACTGTCCGAGTTCACGTTGAAAGTGATACGCGCGCGTTAGGTATAAAGTCGCGTCGGGAGGAGGGGCCGGAAGTGTTTTTTTTCTTCACCGTTTAATTAGACTTGAGCGAGAATTTGGGATCCGAAGTGTCAACACGGATTTTCTTTGGGATAAACGGACAGGGCTGGCTGCTAAAACGGTGATTACGAATCATTATTTCGCTGTCTGTCACTTTCCCCTTCAAATATTCAGGAGCGTTTTAGACAAACGGCCCGTTGAAGATTAAAAGATCTCAAAATGGCCGACGACGAGGATAGCAGCTACTCTGCTAGAAAAACATTCACATTTAGCTGTCGTTTTCAAACGTTGCGACATCATCTTATGCCTTGTATTTGCGTCAGAAACGGTAGTTCACATTTGCGCTATAAAGGCGACTGATATATATAGCGACTTTACGTGAAATTAACGTGCATGAAAATTGTGATTATAAACAACAAGTTAAGCTAGCGTTAGTAGGTTAGCTTACCTTGTCTTTACAGCAGATTTTTTAATTTGTCATAATTTACAGTAAACACCTACACGTTATTACACGTCTGTTTTTTTTAAATATCGTTATTTACGAGTTAAAAGAATTAGCTTGGGTGTTACCTCTGGCTCTGCAGTTTTTAGGCTAAATATAGAAGTGTGCTCGAATAACTGGGACTTGATATAGTTTGCGGCTGAATTTCTCTCAGACAAACGTAGCATTTCAAAGTGCTGCATGTCTTACAGCTTTTAGATTATTTGTTTAAATTCCTTAGTTTAAAATCCCCCTCTGTCCGGGTAAATGTTTATTTTTTTAAATCTTAATTTATTTTCTTAACTCGAATTTCATTTTCTAAAGCTTTACTATACCCTTAATATGTATACCAACGTGTTTAAATACCCTGATTAAAAAGAAGTCTGTATAATATTTTTAATGTGTAGTATTCAATAATGGTTTCCATGCAGACCTGAGTTATAATATTATTTATATAAATATATAAATAAATAAATATTAATGTGTTTTTTTTATTTATTAAAATCTCAAATTTTCTCATGCTAATATCTTAACATGTACTCCAAAGTGTCATCTTAACACCCGTTTTATCATGTCCCAATTGACTCTCCACAAATGTCACATTTGTCCTAAATTGAATAACTGTAAAATAAAAGACAAAAGATGATTAAGCTTTTTTTTTTGTTTGTTTTTTTTAAAGATGATTAAACCCGAATTGAAAACCTGTCATCATTTACTCACACTTCACTTGTTCCAAGCCTGTTTCTTTTGTGTTCAGAAGAAAGTGAAGATATTTTGAAGAAAGATGGAAACCATTTACTTCCTACTATGGAAATCAAAGGTTACAAGTTTACAGCTTTCTTCAAAATATTTTGTTTTGTTCAACAGAACGAAGAAACTCGTTAAGATTTGAAACACACTTGAGTGCGAGTAAATATTTTCTTTTTTTGGTGAACAATCCCTTTAATGACGGGCCTAGATTATTTTTCAGATATTAGCTTGAAAATATTGTTTCTTCTTAAAGTCCAGAGTTAATAATAAGATGTCCCATGTTACAACATTTACAACTTTACAAATGTTACAACTTTAATCTTTCTCATAACTTGTGAAAAAATAATATTATTTCACTCGTGTTTTGACATTCTCACATCATTATGCATTACTAATATATTGATTTAAACGTAAAACAATATGCTTGTTCTGATCTATACTTACTAACATATGTAATTTAGTAATTTATCATACTAAAAGTTGTATTTTAAATGTTTAAAATCATGTTTTTGACAGGGAAAAACCTAGTGTTTTGAAGGACATTGACAATTAGGATTTAAAAATAATAGGTCTTATTTACTAACCATGCATACACACAAATTTAAGTGTGCAATGTGCGTAGGGCTGTTTTCACTAACAAATCATGATTCATCAAAACTTTCATACTTCCAGGGTGATTTATATTGAAGTTGATATTTAGCTACACCATATTGGTGTTTTGTAACGTCTAGTTTTTATGAGGTGGGTTGTTGGCTCAACGCTCAACCCCCAACCTGGAGCACCAGGACATACACACACATACTATGGACAATTTAGCTTACCCAAGCGCTTGTCTTTTATCAACTTACATACTAAAATTTTTTCAAACTCAGCGAAAAAAATTCAAAAACAGCTTATACCACATGTACGCAATATTTATGTATGCCCGGACCTAATAAACATGTATAAAGATCCCTACAACTACAAGTATTGGGCCTAGGGAATGCCATGATATTGCAGCCCAAACCATCACTGATTCACCCCCATGCTTCACTCTGGGTATGCAACAAATTGGGTGGTACGCTGCTTTGGGGGCTTCTCCACACCATAACTCTCTCGGATGTGGGATAGAAAGTGAAGGTGGACTCATCAGAAAACAATACATGTTTCACCTTGTCCAGATTTTCGCTGCTAAAACTATTAAAATGCTTATTTATTTTGAAGAAAAAATCCAATGAGTCTTGTTTCGACAATGATGTTATGTTTAAACATAAAAATGCTTTACTTTTTCCTTTTGATTTTTGAAAATTTTTTTACCCCTTTTTTTTTGGCTTTAACTCAAGCAGATGCCATACTCCAGGCGGTATCCGTCCTCGGAGAGGGCCAGCCGCAGCAGCTATCAAGATCGCTACAGAGAGCGGGACAGAGACAGAGATCGAGGAAGAAAACCTCGACATCGCCGCTCTCCAACCTTCTCCTCTAGCAGTGAACATGAGAGGAGAGCGAGAGGACACAGACAGGACACTGGCTATGCCAGATCCAGGAGGTATGAACAATTCCACTGAATTATGCTGGAAAAACAACAACTTCACCAGTTTATTATTATTATAGAGCTCAAATCCTCACACTGACAGTAATTGAGCAGATTTTTCAAGTAATAAGATTGCTGTCTGTCCTAACCATCAAACTCATCAGTTTAGTTGTACTGTAAACAAAAATAGGATAATGAGGCTTTTTTTCACTGAAAATGTTGCAATACTTATGTTTTCTTGCTTTGATTTTGTAAATCATTTCCAGTAAATAATTTAACTAATTAAGCTGCAAAAATGTCTTGAGCACCAAATCAGCATATTAGAATTGTTTCTGAACTTATACTGTTGTGTTTGTCATTACAAATGTAATTTGTTATAATATTTAAAATATCATCATTGAATAGTATAAAATTGCAATTTGTAATGTATTTATTAAATACTTTTTGTATTAACACAAGAACAGCAAAAATTTTTATCACCATTTTTTTATTTATTTTTACGCAAAATAATTGCTTTCCACTTATGCATCCGCAGATTTATATGATCAATAATGTCTACTGATGCATAAGTTTACTGCAGTTTAATAGTAGGCACATGAAATGATCTAAATCAGTATTTTTGTTGTCACTTCTGAATTTAAATGTCTCATTTTAGTTCCATAAAAAGTGCTTTGAATTGTGAAGTTTTATTCAATATTTGACGTGATCTCAACAGAAAAATGGAGGGTGGGACAGAGTAGACCCTCACCTTTTTAAAAAAAAAAACAGCCAACAGTATTGTATATCATTTCAAATCTGCCAGTGAGTGGTCGAGCTCAAGCGCATCAAATGAAAATCACCTTGAAGGGGGCGGGGCATTCAGATACTAGAGAGCATTTCATTGGTCAGAAGATTTGATGAGAAACTGAGTTAAGAAGGGATGTGAAAAGTCATTGATTCATTTAGACGGAAGTGACAAACTTCAAGCTTTTAGAATTTTTATTATTTCTAAACGCTTATTTTGTAGCACACTAGCTTATAGATATCCTAAAAATCAACATACTGACAATACAACATCTAAAAAAAAAATGTAAATTTCATGAGGCCTTTAATGACTTCAATTTGAATTGTAGTGCAAACTTTGTTTTCTGCTATGCCCGATCCACAACTAATTAAGAGTTTAGCATTTTATCAGAGGTGCATCTGGTTTTATAGCTCTCATCTTCTCCTCAGCTACGACAACCGTTCTTCAGACCGCAGGCCATACGACAGACACTACGGCGAAAGCTACCGGCGCCTGGACCACAGCAGGGAACGGGACAGGGATCGAAACAGGGATCACCGGACACCAAGCAACTACTACTCTCGCGACGCTTCGCCCAGCTACGACTTCCGTCGGGGACGCGACCGGGACCGCGAGGACTCATACCGGAGGAAAGGCAGCAGGCGTAAGCACAAACGAAGGCGGCGTAGAACCAGGTCCTATAGCGCATCCTCCTCGGTGAGTACTTCAACACCCAAGCCTGCTCTTTCCCTCCCCAAATCCCTTTCTCTATCTCCACCTCTACACGCTCCTGTCTCTCTTTCCCCATAACGCTGTTCTTTTCCACAGCCCCAGGATTTGGTAAGTATGAACTCCTTTGTTTTATGTTCTTCTTTTTGTTGATGTTTTGTCTTTTTTTAAATAGTGATAGTCCATATGTTGGCTTTCAGTGTTGTATTATGGAATTGGCCTTATGTTTAGCATAAATTAATGTGAGGCTCTAGTTAATCACAGTAGATGTTAATCTAAACATGAATAGTAATGCTTTTATTTGCTAGAGCCTCTTTAATTAATTAAGTCATAAATCTCATCCATTCTCTATCTACACACTAGGGATGTTCCAATCGATGTGCCGAAGATTGGTATCGGCCGATAATCACATTTCATTACTTGATCAGTTCTCGCTAATCTGGCTGATCTCATGAACCGATCGCAGGTGTTTGTTTAGGGGTTTACAAGCAGAGGAAGACACACATACACTCCCGTATGTTACACACAGTTTACAGCAGCCATAACATGTGAGAAGGTAAATGATGCACGGGAGCATGAACGATCGGTGCGCTCACGTCACTAAAATATACACAGATGCGACTTTATACAGTCTATCGACTGTTTATATATGGTGCCAGATCTCAAAAATACATTTACAAACTAATAATCATAACTCCCAAACACGATTCAAAAATACACATCCAATTCATTAGTTAAAAGAAACGATTAAAAAATACACAAATCAAATTTGTAAATATAAAAAGCTATTAAAAAAATATGCTAATTCAATTTGAAAATTCAAAACGCAGTTCAAAGTATGTAAATGCAATTCATAAATTCAAAATACGATTAAAAAAATACACAAATCCAATTCAAAAATACATCAAATTTGTAAATATAAAAAAAACTTAAAATATGTAAATGCAATTCGTAAATTCAAAACACGATTCAAAAATATTTGAAAATTCTAAATAATTCAAAAATATGTAACTGCAATTCGTATATTCAAAACACGATTAGTAAATACACATCCAGTTCGAAAATTCAAAACACAATTCAGAAACATGTAAATGCAATTCTTAATTCAAAACACGATTCAAAAATACACAAATCCAATTCATTAATTAAAAGAAACTATTCAAAAATACACATCAAATTTGTAAATATAAAAAAACTTAAAAATATGCAAATTCAATTTGAAAATTCAAAACAATTCAAAAATATGTAAATGCAATTCATAAATTCAAAACACGGTTCAAAAATACACAAATCCAATTCATTCATCAAAAATACACATCTAATTCATTCATTAAAAAAAACTTAAAAAAACACATTAAATTTGTAAAAAAAACTATTAAAAAATATGCAAATGCAATTCGTAAATTCAAAACACAATCTAAAAATACACTAATCCAATTCGAAAATTCGAAACAATTGAAAAATATGTAAATGCAATTCGTAAATTCAAAACACGATTCGTAATTAATTCGTCAAAAATACACAAATCCAATTAATTAAAAGAAACTAATCAAAAATACACACATCAAATTTGTAAATATAAAAAACTGTTTAAAATATGCAAATAAAATTCGAAAATTCTAAACAATTACTTTTGAGACTGATCTGACTCCATAATTATACAGCCTAAAGCTGCTTCTGGCCATGACATGTTCACACCTAAATGGTTATAAGAGACGTGTTAAAGGTATTATATACATCCTCTTTTATTTTCTTAAGTAAGGTGAGATCTACTCTTAAGTTTCATACTTGGAGGGAAAATGTGCTTAATGCATTATAAAGCTTGAAGCATTAGAATCACTACTGTGTATCGGCCGATCACCACGACAAGGAATCGGTACTCGATATCGGCTGCAAAAAATCGGAGCATCCCTACTACACACCTATAGAACTTTCACACAGTTTAGATGTAAAAAAAAAAAAAAAAAAGATACTCATAATTTTGGCTCTTTAATTTAATTTCCAGTCTCTCAGACTAGAGCAACCTGTTTTATGGATTGATGGTTGTGAATTAGCTATGCCTTTACTCATGTGCTCTTGAGTAAATGTTGATGCAGGTTGCTTTTTTTGTGACTTGTCAGGGTTGCTAGGCTGAGGGATGAGTGGGGAGAATGTAAGCAAGCAAGAAGGGAGGGGTAAAATGTTATCTTTGACTTGATCCCTTGCACTATATCCCTATCGTTATATATATCTCCTCACGTGGTGTCATACGAATCGCCCCATGACCACCAAACTACCTACAACAACTACAACACTGCTCATCGTCGTCACTGGCTACGGCTGCCCCCCTGCACTCTCCCGCTCCCCCTCCTCCTGATCTCTGACCTGTGGCCCAAGCAGCGGAGTGACAGCGGGACGAGGGCACTGTGTGTGAGGGACGACGAGGAAGGTCACCTGATCTGTCGGAGTGGCGACGTCCTGCAAGAGAGATGTACACACTGCCACTACTACTACTCCTCTACTCCTATATCGTAACCTTTCTCCCTATCAGTACCAGCACACAGCAGACACACACAGGGGAGGTCATGATGATGATGATGGTGGTGATGATGATGATGAATGTTCTCCCCTTTTGCCGGCACAGGCGATGGGGGAAGGCATGTCTAACATGTCTTTAGTCGCTCCTTTATTTATTCTTTCAGTGGGGATGGGCTGATTGTGTTGCTGTGTAGAATTATGGTCCCTTTATTTATTTATTTTTATCTTGACATTACCGAGTCTCCATAAAAAGTGCCATTTTTATTATGGTCTTGTTGGAGCATTTGGCTACATCAAGATTGACATCGCCCCAACATCGTATTCTGTCAGTCATGTAGATTTAAGGATCTGTTTGCTGTGTGACGTTTAGAATATATACATTTTTTTCATAGATAAAGCCTTTTAATTACTTTTTGTGTTTGCTTAAATCAGTCCTGTAGTTTTAAATCCATTTTTTATTGAACAAACTCTCCTTATACTTGTTCATCAGACAGATTTTTTTTTTTTAGAAAGTGCAGGCTATTATTATTGATGGAAAAAAACATCTATCTTCTTTTCTTCGACTGTGTGCATATTAAAACTCGCCTAATTTTTTTTTTTTAGGTTAACTCGAATAGATAGTCACAGTTACTGTTAAAGTTGTGATTTTTAGGAAATCTTTAGAATTTTTTTCCCCTTTAAATGCATTGTCTAATTGCTGTCTTTAAATTTCCCCCTCCCCTTTCTCTACTTCTTTGTCCCTGTACTTGTCTATTAGATGAGATTGTCAGCACTTTGGGCGAGGGCACCTTCGGGAGGGTGATGCAATGTATTGATCATCGCAGGTGAGCATCATCACTTAGCAACCAATCAGCTGCTTCGTTGCGAAACCAGCATGGTGTGAACGTCAAATAAAAAAAAAATAAAAAAAAAGTGTTGCTTGGCTGTTTAAATATCTGTCTAGTTGTTAAGCTGGGAAATATCTGCTCTGGTGGCCAGAAATGCAGCGTATGATTACGTTCAGTTAGAAAGAAATGGAACACTCATGTTTCTTGTAAGATCATATCCGACGTAAATGATAATCGTGTGTGTATAAAAAATAAAATCAAACACAGAGTCTCAAAAAACCTTTTGTTCAAGGAATTACTTTTTTCCGCCATTCATTCACATCTGCAGCTGACATCAGAACAGCAGAAACCGTTGCCAGTTCACTTTAGAACTAGTATTTGAATGATTCTCCTGCATTATGTAGAGCAGCGGTTTTCAACCTTTTAGGAAACACGGCATTAAGCTAAACTTAAAGTCCCCATTAACAGTAAGCTGCGATTTGTTAATTTCGTAATGTGACGCAGTTCCTAGAGAAACTGATTTTTAAATGAGCAAACAGTGTGTGTGGCTTGTTTTTTTTTCTACCGTGGGCTGCATGGATGTAGTAAAGTAGGCATTTCATTTAGAATGATCGGAAAAGGGTTTTGGATGAGTTATTACAACCTAACAGACGACTCCTGCTCACCATTTCTGTTTGTTGTCAAAACTGACAGTTGGAGCAGCGTTAGCCACACCCATTACCTCACAATCATGTAATCTGATAAATTAACTGAAAACAAACAAAGTACATTTGCAGTTTTCAGTTAAAGACTAGAAGCCCATACATTTTTTTCCCTAAAGACATGCACAGATGAGTCAATGAGACTGTCAATGTGAGCTAACAAAATCATATGGTTAGTTTTTATTTCTTGGGGACTTTAACATTGCAGTGAAAACTCTTTGCTTTGGAGTAAATAACAGATTACTGTGACCAAAATATTGCCTTTATTTTACCGTAAAATGTTATTTGTTCAGGCTATATCTAAAGACACCCGACGGGCAATATGACAGGCTGACAGTCGCAGATGTACTGAAAGTCCTGAATTTATGAAAACCTATTTTCAAATAGGCACTATCAATAACCTGCGTAGTTGCAATCTAAACAACTACATTCTCGAGTAAAAAAGCCTCAAAAGTCCATTATGTTGACCAACAGCTGCAATATTTGTCAAACTGTGTAGAGAGTTGTTTAGCCTTCTTGAAGGGTGAAGAGGCTGTCCAAGTGCTGATATTACTTTTAATATCTCATGGCTATCAGCCAATCAGATTCGAGAACCAGACAACTGTTGCATAGACTAAAATATAAGCTATAATAATTATTATGGTAGTAGTAATGATGTTGATAATAATAATTAACTATAAGTCATTACTCCACCTTATTTTTCAATATAAAAGCGAGCAATTTTCATGTAAATTTTTCCAGTGATTTCCAGTTCTAAAAATAGCAGATATTGAGATCAAGTTAATTCAGTTTAGTTTATTTATTTTTGGACCGCAGAATTGAACGAATAGAACATACAGCAGAGAAGTAAAATCTGCAGTGTTTAAATACTTGCTCCTTTTGTTGGTTAAGGGGTGGAGCACACGTCGCTCTGAAGATCATCAAAAATGTGGAAAAGTACAAAGAGGCCGCCCGCCTGGAGATCAACGTACTGGAAAGGATCAACGAAAAGGATCCTGAGAATAAGAAGTGAGCTTTTTTGCATAATTACCACAACTTAGCATGTTTTGTAGAATTGCATGCCGCTTTGTTGGTGTCAACTTCAAGATAGACCAAATGAACTGATAACTTGATGTTTTTCTCGTGTTTTAGTCTATGTGTGCAGATGTTTGACTGGTTTGATTATCATGGCCATATGTGCATCAGTTTCGAACTCTTGGCTCTCAGTACTTTCGATTTCCTCAAAGAAAACAATTACCTGCCGTACTCCATCAACCAAGTCCGTCATATGGCCTACCAGGTCTGCCTGGCTGTCAAATGTAAGTAACATTACATAAAATATATGTTTTCCAAAAATAAAGCAGGTTGCACTCTAGTTTTGGTGTCTTGAAGGGCCAGTACAGCAGCTCACAGCGTTTGTCAATCTGCTAATTGTGATCTCTTTCTCCTCTTTTCCAGTTTTGCATGAAAACAAACTGACTCACACAGACCTGAAACCAGAAAACATCCTATTTGTGAACTCTGACTACTCAGTCACATATAATGTGGAGAAGGTGAGGACATTGTCTTTTGAATAGATTTTTGCTGTACAGTAGCAATCCATTGGTTGCATATAGATTGAAGGAGATGCATGTGAATGGACAATGCCTGTCTTTCTCTGAGTTAGAAGCGAGATGAGCGCACTGTGAAGAACACCGCAGTGAGAGTGGTTGATTTTGGCAGCGCTACCTTTGACCACGAGCACCACAGCACCATTGTTTCCACCAGACACTACAGAGCTCCTGAAGTTATTTTAGGTAAGAACAATCCTGCAATGTAGTTGACCCGAATTGTTTTTTTTTTTCTTTTAAAGAAAAAACTGATTTGAACTACACTACCTGACAAAAGTCTTGTCGCCTATCCAAGTTTCAGGAACAACAAATAATAACTTGAATTCTAGTTGATCATTTGGTATCAGAAGTGGCTTAAATGAAAGGCAAAGGCCTCTAGATTATGCTTATTTTGCCAAAATAAAATATGATCATGCCTTGATTTTTAATTATTTAATTAGGACTCTAAGGTCTGACTTTGCTTAGACAAAGTCTTTTCACTTCACAGAAATAATGTCCAGTATAGGAAATAAAGTCATGCTGCAGTGGAAAATGAATTAATATTGAGTATGACTCTCATGAGCTTGGACGACTGCATCCACACATTTCTGCAATGACTGGAATAACTTATTAATGAAGTCATCTGGAATGGCAAAGAAAGTGTTCATGCAGGACTCTCAAAGTTCATCAATATTCTTTGGATTCATCTTCAATGCCTCCTCCATTTCACCCCAGACATGCTCAATAATGTTCATTTCTGGTGACTGGGCTGGTCAATCCTGGAGCACCTTGACCTTTTCTTTAAGGAACTTTGATGTGGAGGCTGAAGTATGAGAAGGAGAGCTATCCTGCTGAAGAATTTGCCCTCTCCTGTGGTTTGTAATGTAATGGGCAGCACAAATGTCTTGATACCTCAAGCTGTTGATGTTGCCATCCGCTGTGCAGATCTCTCGCACGCCCCCATACTCAAAGTAACCCCAAACCATGACTACTTCACCAAACTTGACTGATTTCTATGAGAATCTCGAGTCCATGTGGGTTCTAATAGGTCTTTCGCAGTATTTGTGATGATTGGGATACAATTTAACAGATAATTCATTGGAAAAATCTACCTTCTGCCATTCTTTTAATTGATAAACTAGAAGTCAAGTTATTATTTGATGCTCTTACAACTGGGATCAACAACAAGACTTTTGTGGGGTGGTGTGTAATGTTTTATTTATAAATGTAAAGTGAGACTTGTTAAAGCATGTAAGTGAGTTAATAACTGCAGCAACACAGCAGATTAGCTTCTTCCTTTCCACCACACGGAATTTAATTAGAGCCAGCTGGAGACTGCAGTGACTTCATTCAGTAGACTGCAGGGAATCCACCAACGTAAGGTCGGTTGCCATGAAAGCCGCTACCCACCCTTAATCTATGAGGAAATTTGCTGAATGTTTCTGTGGCAAATAGAAATCAACTAAATTAAAGACTCCATTTGCTTTTTTTTAAAATAATTTTTTAATCTGGGTTGTCACAGAAAAGACCACATCAGTGCAACAACTTAGCAGCCAAAATACACAAGATGCACTGAAGCATGACTTCAGTGTACTGTTACACCCCATGTGATTTCACGTATTTAATTTTTAGACCCAGTGATAGAAACACTCTGCATTATATATCTGGCGACTTGACTATTGCATATTAAAACATTGCAATATCGTTCAGTTATTTTAAAAGTTACCGGACCCTGCTTTGTCAAGCCATCATCAAAGCTTGTCGTAAACTCTTATTTACTCATCTAGTTATTTCCTGCTAAAGTTAGCAACGCTGTTATTCACGGTTCTTTAGTGAATAGAAATATTTATTTGAAATCTAGGTAACACTTTACAATAAGGCTGTATTAGTTAATGTTATTTTATGTATTTACCAAAGTCAACAACCAATGAACAATACATTTATTACAGTATTTGTTCACGTTAGTTAAAAATACCTTTGGTGAAAATAAAGTTGTTCATTGTTAGTTTAACTCGCAGTGCATTAATGTTAACAAGCATGAAGGTGGATATTAATAATGCATTAATACATGTTGAACTATGATTAATAAATGATCGACAGGTAGCGTTCATAAATAATGTTAGTAAATGCGTTAACTAATGAAACTATATAAATGTTTTTAAATGTAAAATGTATTTGCAAAATTTCTTATTACTATTACATTTAGAAATTAATTACTTCACCCATTTCAACAGCAATTTCTGAAAAAGTGTTTCCCTCAAGCTCTTTATACACTCAATTGTGTCTTGAAATGTTCTGAGGCTCTGAGGCAGTACCACATCGTCACCACTAGATGATTCCACAACTCAGAGCTGTTTTTTTTTTCTTTTCTTTTCTTGTAGAACTGGGTTGGAGTCAGCCGTGTGACGTATGGAGTTTAGGCTCCATCCTCTTCGAGTACTACCTCGGCTTCACCCTCTTCCAGGTAGACCATCTGAGTCATGACAGCAAGCTCCTCCACACAGCCACTCTTGTTTGTGTTCAGTAAGCAGCTTAAGATCAGTTCGACTCTGAGCAAGAGGTCACAGGTGTTCATGTACGCACATGCGCTGAAGCCAAACACCTGCTGCTCACCCTCTGACCTCACATGCTCTCACTAATGCTCTCTCTCTTATTCGCACATACGCCAAGGTAATTTTAGTACACTAAAACTAATTGGTCAAAAAGTATTTTCGTAAAATAAATTCACAGTAAATAAATGAAAAACAAGAAATGATTATTGGCAAAAATAATAAAGTTTTCAGAATTAATACTTAGAATGTTTAACTTTTAATGTTGCGTCTTTCGGATAATGTTAAACTGAGGTCCCGACTCTCTGTGGTTATTAAAAACCCCGGGATATCCTTCGAAAAAGTG
The DNA here is from genome assembly GCF_903798145.1 of Danio aesculapii. Lineage (NCBI taxonomy): Eukaryota > Metazoa > Chordata > Actinopteri > Cypriniformes > Danionidae > Danio > Danio aesculapii. The sequence continues at coordinate 11,155,005 of NC_079453.1, forward strand.
TAGGAGTTTAACCCCGGCATCCTAGCCAAATTTGTCCTTTGGCCTCTATACATCATGGCCTCCTAACCATCCCCATATCAAAATTGGCTTCATCACTCGGTCTCCTCTCCACCAATTAGCTGGTGTCTGGTGCAGTGGCTGCCGTCTAATCATCCAGGTGGATGCTGCACACTGGTGGTGAATGAGAAGATTCCCCCCCTATGTGTAAAGTGCTTTGAGTGTCCACAAAAGCTCTATATAAATGTAAGAAATTACTATTATTATTTTTTATAATTATTGTTATGATTAATGTTGCGGAAAATCTGACCTGACAAAAATGTAATTTGCCAAAAAATGTTAACTAGACATATTTAACTACCGTACATACTTAATATGAAGAAGTTTGTCTAAGATCTTCATAATGCTTATTTTTTCATTTAAGTTGCATGTGTGTGGTGTTGAATTGTGTTGGGTCAACGCATTTTATTTATTTTATTACTATTAGGTTTGCCTGATTTCATGTAAACTGGGAAAACACTAAACCTTATATTGGTTGACACCGGAAGTGTTCTGTTAACCCTGATGAACTAGAGTTATTAAAACTACATTTATAAAAACTACATTTAGATATGTTCAAAAAGACTGAACTAACAAAACCATTAAAGAAACTAAAACTAAACTGAAATTTACAGCAAAATAATAGTAATTTTGTAGTAATTTTAGTAATATATGAATTAAAAAATGCAAAACCTTACCAATCTTGACATATTAAATATGCTGTATGTGTATTGTGAAACCAATGCCAAAATGTATTGCTAGGGAGTCTAACCTATGTAATGTCCTTGTAAAGATGTATAATTTGATTGTTTTTATTTTTGCTTCACAGACTCATGATAATCGGGAGCATTTAGCTATGATGGAGAGAATTCTGGGCCCTGTTCCTTCCCGAATGATTCGGAAAACTAGGTGCATATTCATAAAGCCTGGTTTGAACTTCTGCGTCGAGTGCTCGGCGTGACCCACAGCTCATGCAATGCGCGTAGCCGTGCATTTATACTTCTGCACGCTGTGCATGTAATAACGCTTTAGAACCACTAGCTGGCAGTAGGTTTTTACGTTCCTCCGTGTCGAGTTTCTTCGGTGGTGTTTGGTTTTTTTCTGAATGCTATGCTAATAAGTGGCTCAAACTCGCTCATTTTAAGGCAGTAATCGATGGACATGCAACAACTTTAATCATTAGGTAAACACAGAACAACAGGATCCATCTAGAGTTCCTCCTCATTGGGCTCGCGTGGCTCTGACCTCTGCCTACACTCGTCAGGGATACCAAGCCAACCAATCACAGAGTTTGCATACGCATCGTTGTGACGTGTAGTTACATTTTTGAGAGGTGCGTGTCAGTATCGACGACGGCCATGGTGAGTAGGCTGTGCCGGAGCATACGCGTTTGCTTGACGCAGAAGTATAAATCAACCTTAATTTTTTTTTTTTTTAAGCCTGTTTTTAAAGTTAGTTTCCTTGGAAATTTTACTATACAAACATGAATGATGTTTATAAACTCTACAGGAAACAAAAGTACTTTTATCGTGGACGCCTGGACTGGGATGAGAACTCTTCAGCAGGAAGATACGTCAGAGAAAACTGCAAACCTTTACGGGTATATTTTTAGGCTTTATTTTTAAGTCTCCTATAGCTAGAAATAAAATTTTAGATGGATGGATGGATGGATGGATAGATTTTTTAATTTTTTTTATTTATTTATTTGCTTGTGATACTCAAGGCTGAATTGATTTGATTGAAATACACCAAAATAGTTCTGTTTTAACTGATATTTAGACAATTTGTTTTCTTTATTCCAGTTTAAACTTACAGAAATATATCTGTTATGTTGTAATATGCTAATTTGGTGTTTATTGGTTGTCAATAGTTATTAATAGTTTAATAGTCAATAGTTTAGTGAAAAGCATTTATGAAATGGAATCATTATACAATTTGTTACTATTACTTTTGATTGAATAAAAGTTATCGTTTCTATCTAAAAATATATATATATAAAAAAAAAAAAAAAAAAAAAAAAATATATATATATATATATATATATATATATATATATATATATATATATATATAATTTTTTTTCACTCTATTTTTCAAGTAAATGCAGAGCAATAGACAGGGTAAGTCATGGTAACTTAGTAAGCATAATAGACATGGCTTTTAAAATGTAATTCAATGACTTTAAAACAAACCAATAAACTATTACATTTTATTGACAGTAAATTGTTATTTTTGAGAGCTAATATGGATATGGAATGTCCACAGAGCAGATTATTGCACACACAAGCTACTCAACAGGGCAGTTAATATGGCTTTTTTTGGTTTCAATTTTCGCTATTATTCTAATTTGGCAGAAAACCAAAAATTGCCATTTTCTACCAATAATCTTCGATGGCCCAAAATTTAGTGCATCCCAAATTAATTAGTTAATAGTTAAATAGTTAATTACATTATTTTAAGAGTTATTAACTCATGTAAATGACTGCAGTTGGCCTAGAAATGTACATGTTAATCCACTGTCGTAGTAAACAGTGGATAGAAATAGAGTGGAGAAACTAAATTAAAGACTAAAAACTAAAGACATAAATTTGAATGCAAAAACTCGAAAGCGAGTTAGCATTTTAGCAGTTCCGGTTCGCTTGTCCCAAAGTCAATGGGTTTTTTCAATGGGATTTTGGGTAAATCACTTAAATAAGGCTCGTGGCTAACACAAACTCAAGATACATTCACGTTTTATTCTACGACATAAAACACATCAGCTACATCACACTCTTGATTTTTTTAAAATTGGTTACGCTTCTTTAAAATGGCGGTTGCAAAATGGGACTACAGGCGGTGTCGGAGACATTATACGTCATCGAGCGGATCTGTAACGCAGCCTGCTTGCGTTGGGCAATTGGATTTTGGTCTGTGATTTTAGTAGTATTTTTCTAATTGGGCATTTATATTGTGTGTAGATAATGTCTTGTAGAGACCGTCATGGCAGATAATTTTATTGATCATTTATTTTAATTAAACGATATTATGGAGATAGTGCTGCCTGTCTCTTTCCTGCTCTCAGTAATGCAAAAGTGTGAATAAATGTGTAAGAAATACATATTAACTGTCATTTTAACGTGATCAAATGATTTTTCGTTTGTTTTTTTTTCTTCATCTGAACATATTTACTCTGTCATAACTGCAATATTTACACTCCTCAAAATTAATTATTTGAATGTGATCAGATCTAATAACTGATTTCTTTTATCTTTGCCATGATGGCAGTACATATTATTTCACTAGATATTTTTCAAGATACTAGTATTCAGCTTAAAGTGACATTTAAAGGCTTAACTAGGTTAATTAGGCAAGTTAGGGTAATTAGGCAAGTCGTTGTATAACAATAGATTGTTCTGTCCCTAAGGGGGCTTATTATATTGACCTTAAAATGGTTTTTAAACCAGACTTTCTCCAGAAGAAAAAATACTGTGGAAAATGTCCTTAATTCCTTAAATTTCACTAGAAAAAATATTTGAAAACGAATAAATATTGCACAGCAGGGCTAATGATTTTGCCCCCAACTGTACTGATTTTCACCCTCTCCTCCTCTCAGAGATATCTTCTGTCTGAAGCTGAGGAGCATCATCAGCTGTTCGACCTGATCGAGGCCATGCTGGAGTACGAGCCATCAAAGCGTCTGACTCTCGCCGCAGCTCTCAGGCATCCATTTTTCCAGAGTGGCATCAGCAGCAGTGAACTGAGCGCAGGTAAGAGCTGGGAGGCAAACCGTGACATCAGCCGGTGACACTGACTCTCTCGTCTTCAACCAATGCCAAAAATAAAAAGGACTCGCATGCAGGCAGGATTACATGGAGCTGCACTGACATTCATTTTATAGAGCAAGAGATAATAAAGCCATGAGTTTTCAGTCATCCTTCCATAATGTGAGGACAGCTCCATGTCAAGAATGAAAATGTGAAGAAGATCCCAGAAAACAGTCATGACTGATTGGACATTGGGGGATGGGAATGAGTTTGTTCTTCCAGCCAGTTTGGCCAATTTTTGGACTTCCACAAGTGGTCTGATGGTCAAACAGCATTAACTTAACACTCCATTTTTGAAAATAACTGACGAAATGAGTATCGCTGTTACAGCTGAGGGATCAGGGGATACGTTTTGCGCATTTTTAGCGATCAGCTGCAAATCAAAAATGCGTTACGACAACGTTTGTATTCAGTTCACTTAAAACCAAGTAAGCGAGAGCAAGAGCGTCCCTCAGCACACGTTTACAGTATTTATTTAGATAACTAGCATCTCTTTTTGTGTCTTTGTATGAATCGGATTGTATAAATATGTGTAAATATGAATAAATATATGTTGTGACTATAGAATAAAGGGGCTGTCTGTGTGCTTGCTGTGAATGGGTTTTCACAGAGGTTCTACAGACAAAACGTTTTTACAATCGCTGCGTTCTTGTCATATTTCTAGATTGACTCTAGTAAGGCACGTGAGTATTTTTGTAGCTGATTTTATAAAAATGCATTTAAAGAAATATAAAAATGTACACATTCACACACTTCCTGACAAAAGCCTTGTCGTCTATCCAAGTTTTAGGAACAACAAATAATGACTTGACTTCTGGTTGATCATTTGGTATCAGACGTGGCTTAAATGAAAGGCAAAGGCCTCTAGATTACCAAAGTTAAAACACGATCATCTCTTGATATTTTATTAGGACAGTAAGGTCTGACTTTGCTTAGACAAAAGTCTTGTCATTTAACAGAAATAATGTCCAGTAGAGAATATAAAGTCATGGAGATGTGGAAAAAGAATTGATAATTGTGTTTGACTCCCATGAACTTGGAAGACTGCATTTCATACACGTCTGCAATGACTCCGATTAACCTATTAATAAAGTCATCTGGAATGGTAAAGAAAGCGTTTTTGCAGGACTCCCAGAGTTCATCAAGAGTCTTTGGATTCATCTTCAATGCCTCCTCCATCTTACCACAGACATGCTCAATAATAACTTGCGGGTTCAGCACGCAAATCAGAAGGGATGCGCACGCGGTATGTCACGCTCGTGTTTCCAGGCGAGGCAAATTGAAAAAAAATCAAAACATTTCAGAGTGCTGCCAGCGAACCACTACTCGTGTGACAGGAACCAACCAGGCAGCTTCACGCTTTGTATGGAATTACACAGTAATAATGGTAGACTAATTACCTCAGATTAACGATTTAACAAATCCAGATACAGATCCTCTCTGATGATCATTACATCACATTCAACCTGCACTTGTTTAGCCCAACACAGGCTAGAATTCTCTCACTGAACGTAAAAATATAAATAAATAAAAATTGACTGAGGTGACACAATCAAACAAACCACCCTGTGGCATTTATATGAAGTTGATATTGTGATGCTGCTCTTTAAAATAATTTTTGTGTAAAATTGATTTTTATTTTTTATTTTTTTTTATACTTGTAGTTTTTTTTATAAATGTTTGAATAGTTTCACAGGATTATTATTATTATTATATATATATATATATATATATATATATATATATATATATATATATATATATATATATATATATATATATATATATATATATATATATATATATATATATATATATATATATATATATATATATTTTTTTTTTTTTTTTTAAACAAATAACTGCTTCTCTAATGTGGTCCCTTGTAAAATTTAATTGCCCACCCCTGACCTCCACCTTCATTTACTTTTAGCAAAAAAAAACTCATAAAAAAAAAATTTGAATAATGTTACCTTCTGAAAACTTCCTGACGCTTTGTGAATGAACAGATTGTTTTAGGTGAAACAGTGTAGCAGCTGTTGATGTTAAACCCTTAGTCACGTCATTCGTTCAGCACTGACTCCATTCACACGTTTACCGTCTGGAAACCTCCTCAATCGCAATAATATAAACCTTTGCTGACTCACATTTTACTGTACATACTTAAAACGCTTTCAGTTTTACGTTTCTGTTCAAATGAATTAACATTGTAGTAATTCTGTATATCATAAGTAGGGCCAGACAGAATCTGCAGACATTTTTTTTTGCTATTTCTGCGCAGAATTTTGTCAAATCTGCGGATTTATGCGGAATAATTTTGGGAGTATCATAACTAAACTTATTATATAAACTAAAAAGTAATACCTTTTTAATTTTACTGAATGTTTATAATGCAAAGCTAATAGATGCACTTAATTTGTAATTAAAGCAAATATCTCATATAACATATCTACACACCTGAAACTTGTCTATAGCACTTGTTTACTGCTGCTCTTATAGTTGTGTACATTGCTTCCTTGTCCTCATTTGTAAGTCGCTTTGGATAAAAGCGTCTGCTAAATGTAAATGTACTAAAAGACAGAAAATATTACTTTACACACTAATGTAAATAAATCATATGAACATTTTTATATTTGTTAACAATATTACTGAAACTAATTTAAAAACTGAATCCATTTAAGTTTACACATTTACACAAGTAAATAAACAGACACAATGATGGCCTATAAATCTGCGGATTTCTGCGAGCGCAGATTCTGTGTGGGTCTTATCATGAGCAACCGTTTGTATGCTAGTATTAATACAATCTTCCAACCTATTCTAAATGCATTTGCTGTAAGTGGTTAAACCTGATCAGGGTGTCTGGAGAAATTGAGTCATTTACAATATTTTCAACTTATTAAATCCATCATTACAATAATAATGCAGCATTTTACTTAATTTTTTATCTAAAATGAGCCTAAAAAACAAAAACGCATTAAATTATTGAAAGAATGGGAAAAGGCCACACACATGCGGTATTTTAGGGTTGTTTTTGTTGTCATTGGCCCTCTTTACCTCGTTGATGGCCAGCGGATTTAAAGAGCTCAGCTTACTGTAGTCAATCACAGTAAAGCTCTTCTACAAGCACCTTTTCTCTGACCAGCTTTATTTAGAACACACTGGCAGACGTAATCTAATACAGTCATTTACTGATTCCAGACCTATTGGTCAATCACAAACCAAATGTAACCAACACACAGCTTTAATCAGATATTCGCTAAAGAGCAGGAAAATCACTGGAGTCAATGACGATTTCAACCATTGATGAGCAGCAGTAGTGTTCACTTTTAATAGTAGCACTGTTTACTTAGTATTTCACAAATAATAAAAATGTATATCGTTCTGTCTATCATTCTATCATTCCTTCAACTGTTCTATTTATTTTTCTATCTATGTCTATCTGTCTGTCGTTCTAACTCAATAAAAAGAACAATCGAATAGATCAATCGATTGTTCTATCATTCTTTATATCGTTCTATCTAGTTCTATAATTTTTTTCTATTGTTCTATGATTCTAGTCATCTGTCGTTCTATCTACCTATAATTCTGTAGTTATAACTATCAATCGACTTATCTATTCTATATATAGTTCTTTCTATTGTTCTATTATTCTATCCTTTCTATCGTTCTGTTTATCGTTCTTTTTATTGTTCTATCATTCTATCATTTTTTTTCCATCTTTCTATGCTTCTATCAATTTTTATGGTCCTATAATTCTATCTATCTATCTATCTATCGTTCTTTGTCATTCGTTCTATCTATTATTCTTTGTTTGATCATTCTTTGGTTTATCTTTCTAGCTATCGTTCTATCATTCCTTCTATTGTCTATCTGTCGTGGTAATTATCATTCGATTTATTTTATTGTTCCATCTATCATTTTCTATCGTTGTGTAGTTCTATCATTTTTTCTTTCCTTCTATCTATCATTCTATTCTGTAATTCTATCTATCTGTCGTTCTATCTTCCTATTGTTCTGTCATTCTATCAATTGATTTATCTATTCTAGCGTTCTATATTGTTCTATAATTCTATCAATTGTTTTATTATTCTCATTTTTTCAATCTGTTTATCATTATCTCCTTAAAGATTTTATCATTCATTCTATCTATTGTTCTCAATTTATCTAGCATTCTTTGTCATTCTATCTATCGTTCTATCATTCTATTGCTTAATCATTCTATTGGTTTATCATCTTTTCTGTCTTTCTATCTATCGTTCTATAATTCCTTCTATTCTATTTATGAATCATTCTATTATTATAATCAATTTATATATTCTATCGTTCTTTTTATTGTTCTATCATTTTTTTCTTTTGTTCTATCATTTTTTTCATTTGTTCTATCGTTCTTTTTATCGTTCTATCTATCAATTATAAAATGTTGTTATTAGATTTTATACTACAAAGGTAAAATTCTCATTTCAATTTCAGGAAAAAAAACAGATGCTCAGAATAACAAATATTCATTCATTCATTCAGTGTTTTTAAGCAAATATTGCTGGAATATTGTATTATTTACTCTTCCGATGTATGTTTGTTTGTTTGTTTACACTTAATTGTCCCCAATAAGGAAATTTGTCTTGGTTCACATACACTGAACAAAAAAACAGACATCAAAAACACAAATCAACATTCAATCATTAACAACTGTTACGTATTTAAGACCAATTGATGTAGGTAAAAAAGATTTCCTAAAATGATTCTGCACACAGGCAACCTGTATCTTTAACCAGAAGGCAGTAACTCATACAAAATAAACTGCGAAGGGGTCATCTAATCTTTTAATAGCTGCTTCCTGAACTGATTTCTCATAGAAAGATTGTAAAGATTCGTTGTCCCTTTTCCCTACGATTCTAAAACATTGATGTTTAGTTTAAAATGTATATAAATATGTCAGAAAACATGGCATCTTTTTTGATGCCTTTTGTGACCCAATATTAACTCTTGCCTTTAAATGACAGCATTTTTATCTTCAACAATTTTTGAATTCTTTTTTATTATAAATCTAACACAAACACTCACCTATTAAATTGTAAATTCAGAGAAACTGAGAATTTCCAGTTGGTCTTAATTCTTTCTGCAGCTTTATAGATGTGTTTTTTATAATTTATTTAAATTTGTTAAAGAAATTACACTGAAACATCGAAGAAAATTTTGATAAATTTAGATTTAAGTCAATTTTTACGTCAATTTAAGTCAAATCACAGACTTGCACTTCATTCATTAGTGTGTGTAAAACATCCATCAGTTTGTGAATGAACAGATTGTTTTAGGCTGAACAGTGTAACAGCTGTTGCTGTTAAAAATGCCCAGGTCGCGTCATTCTTTCAGCACCAACTCCATTCACATGTTTGCTGTCGCTAAACCTCCTCAATCTGTTTTCCCTCCTGCCGTCTGTTGGAAAGAAAGATCTTACCCTTAATCTGTTAAGATCAAACATCATACAGCAGCTATTGGCCTTTCGCAGCTTTAAGACTAAACCTATATATTAATAATAACAGTTTGAAAAAATTCAGGCTAAAATAAATGCTAACTTTTGACACCAAATAGCTGCAGTTTGAGTAACAGCATGTCTGTGGTTTCTTGTCTCTCACATGGCTGTGAAACTAATGTGATTATAAACAATTACGTCATTTGGGAATTAGCTGAGCACAGATGCAGGGGAGGGAACGAGCTTTAAAAACATGTAGCTCAGGACGACTGCTGGAGACAGAGGAAAGACTGTGAGGGAGTGAGTGACTCTGGACATAAGGTGGATTCCTGGGTCATAATATGAGCATCTGAAGAGCTTCTGACTACAGGTATGTGCTTGTGCACACTTATTGCATGGATGGATGAATGGATGATGTTATATTTTAGCCGATAACCCTCATTAAATGCGATTAATCTCTCATTATAATTGTATTTAATATAATTTTTACTATACAGTTATACAATAACATACAAAAAGAATGTAATTTACCATTACTATTGTGTATATAATGTGGTGAATGTTGGTTTCTGTTGACACAATATCAGACTACAAACGATAAACAGTGTGTAGATAAATATATATTTATATTTTATATATTGAATGCTTATTTTTTTATATATATATATATATATTTATTTATTTATTTATTTATTTATTTTTTTTTTTTTCTACTATAATAATAAATGATAGCATATACACTGAAAAAAAATATTACTTCGATTTACAAGAAAAATTTTAAGGTAAGTGGTTGCAAACTATCTATTTGGGCTGAATTTAAACAAACTAATTAAATTTAGTAATATTCCACTTAGGCTTGTGCCGGTATTCGGTAATGCGATAAATCACGGTAATGAATATGCACGATATTGTTATCGCGGGCACTTCAAAATACCGTGGAAAAATAATAGATCCGAATTTATAAACTTAGAACGCGCCTTAGCTTATTTTCCATCAACCGCTTGAAGAAACACTGCGTATATGCTGCGCAGAACTGATGCGCACTCTGATGTAAACAATCCCCACATGTAGAAACCCTGTGTGCCGCCGGTGCCACCGCACTATAATCCTCACACTCAGGCCGGGCACTTTCCCGGTGGGCCGACGTACTTTTTGGGCCGGGCAGATCATCGTTTTATGATTTGATCGGCCCATAAAAGGCTTAGCAGCCTATCGTTTTTTTCTGCCTTATTGATTGACGCTGCTGTGATCTGTGACTCTCTGAAAGTAGATGCTTTTTTTCCCGGACAGACAGACCGGGCCGGTCCATGTGACACTCTGCAGCCCATTGGTTCTTTTCGGTATTGACATTGGGCTGGCCCAATCACAAACTCCTATTTTGGACTCCGTGTGAGCGTGCGTCGTCTGTGTGTATTTGTCAAAATAGTCGAGAGTCAGAGAGAAGAAACGCAAGGGAGGCGCAGAGAAATCGCGGGAAATACACCGGCGGTTCATTTAGCGATTCTGAAAAGTTCTCTGTTCATTCTAGTACACGGCTAAAAACGCAAATCACGTGAGCACACACTCTCTGCCCAGAGCTGCAGCCACTAGTTCAGCGGGTAAGCATAAACCCCAGGTGAGAGTTTAGTGCATGTCAGACAGTTCATCTGCTGGGTGATCTCATCTCACTATAGTTGTTAAACGTGATATTGAATTCATCTTGTTGTCTCTATCTAACAATTCTTGTCTTTTGAATCACTTGTTCTCAGTTAACTGTTTTGGCTGAGTGCAAAGATAAGCTAATATATTAATTTATGTAACCACATACACTGATTCTGCACATTGACTGATTGCTTACCTTTATCGTTTAAATTTAATGCATGTTATACTGTTATAATGGCCATTATTGGTTATTAAAACTGATATTCTGCAAAAGAGACAGGGTAAAGTTCATTCTTTTCAATGGAAATGAAAGGAGACAGTTATATTTAAGCCCTGTTTTGTTATAAATATGCAGTGTGAAGATGATGCTCATAAAAATATGCATCTACACGAGGCTGTTTGGTGTCTGTTAATCATAATATCAAAATAAAACAAATTTGACTTATATTATGTTTTCATTGTTTAGATAGTGAAACAGCAAGCAGGATGAGGTGAAAGAGGTTAAAATGTAACACTGTTCCCTTTGAAGATTTACCCATGCATTAGCAGGCAGTTTTTGTTATGTTTATTATTGAATATAGGCTGAGTGAATAGTGTATTGAATAAGCTAAATTGGCTGTAGTGTATGAGTGTGTGTGAATGAGTGTGTATGGGTGATTTCCAATATTGGGTTGTGGCTGGAAAGGCATCTGCTGCATAAAACATGCTGGAATAGTTGGCAGTTCATTCCACGATTGCTGATCGAAGACGGTTTCCCTTTGCACATTCACTTTGATATAATTGCTCAAGTTTACTTTTATATTGTGTATTGTTTTATTTATATTTATTTGTATTTAAATGTTTGAAGTACTTTTAGTTAATTAAAAAGTTATTAAAGTTACTAAGTTGACGAAACTGAAGTTTTTTTGTGTTTTTTTACCTGTTTCTCTAGTAAAATTACAATATCGTGATAATACCGTATACCGTGATAAAAGCTCAATCAATTAATCGCAGCATGAAAATGTGATACCGGCACATGCCTAATTCCACTTAATTTGTTTAAATTCAGCCCAAATAGATTGTGGGCTTACAGTTTTGTCAATCCAATGAGTCATTTTTGCAGTGTATGAAGTTGGATATATAATATATAATATAATAAGGCAAACTCATTGACAAAATGACAAAAACATGTTATTTATTATACCTATATCTTATTAGAATACAATAAACAACATCACATCCGGTAGAGTGTAACATCTACTTTATCTGTATACACAGTAAGAAATGCTGGAGTCCACATCCTCGATTTGTGTTAAGACAACATAAAGAAATTAATTAAAGTTAAGTTTTTAACAAATTTAAGTGGATTGAACATAAAACAATTAAGTTTTCACAAACTAACTTGAAGAATTGTTGTTTCAGCTCATTTTTAATCAATGAAAAGCTGCATTTGATATGCTCTGAAATAACGCTGCAGTTTAATACACTATTATTTCATATTTAATCGTCAGTAAAAGCATACGATTATAAATTTGATAGCCTATAAAAATGTTTGTTGCAAATACTGTGTTATAGGTAATAGTATAGGTAATTAATTAATAAATAAATGAGAGCAGTTTTTGTATTTTTTTTCCCCACAGTGTTTTTGTTGTTGTTTTTGAACATTTATTGTATAACAGAAAGATATATTTGGTCCACATCATTTACATGAATAATAATCATTAGATTATTTACAATGGTGCCAATAAAGAATCAGAAACAAGAGGAAAAAACCAAAGAAATCTGATCTGAGGATGGATGTAATAGATAAAGAAATTAAAAAGTGAAAAGGGCAAAAAAAGAAGATAACAGCAATTTAGAGATTTAATAATCATACATCTTAAAGGTCGTGAAAATTGGACATGCTTTGAGTGCTTAAGTGAATCTAGGGTTGTAAATGATTTTTAATCTTGTATAAATGCTTTAAATATTGGCTCGCATTTGAAAATTTACATTTATGAATATAAAATTTGCATAAATAAATAAGGTTTATTATAAAGCAGACATTAAAATTTGTAGTAAAACTAAAATAATTGCTTTTTGAAATTCTGTAAAGTAATAAGAGATAAATAAATTAGCATCTTGCCAATATTGGAACAAACAGTGCTCAGCATGTATAAGTACACCCCTTACGCATTTATCTATTAAATTCATTATTTAATAGGAAGCTCTACAATATTATATTTGTGCATATATATTAGATTAGTCAGTACTGAAGCCAAATCTGAAGCTTCTCCAACAAAATAACTTGGAATAACGTTCTATAAACCAGTACAGCCAAATATATGTTATAGAAAAATATTAGATACAATTAAATTCAAGCAAAATATTGAAAAAAAAATACAACCTTTTTAAATTAGTATTATCTTTCAATTTCTAAAATGTTTGGTGACTAAAATATTATTTTAATAAATATATCTTTTTAATGAGTACATTGCCTATATTCACTGAGAAATGAATACAAATATTCACTTTCAGAATGGGCTGTACTCAATTATGCTGAGCGCTGTAGTTGCATGACCAAAATAAGTGAGGAAGAGTTTGTGTTATTCTGACAAAAGGAGCCATTTGTATGAAATCTGATCCAAATCTTCTTTCCTTTAAGAAGTTTTTGTGTTGTCTCTTATTAACTGATCTCTGTCTTTGTTTTTGTAGCTTTTGCAATCATTTATGAGACTGGCCTGTTTAAAAAGCGGGAAAACAGTGAAATACCAGCAACCTTGACTCTTGCCCTTCAGTATCTTCGAGTTAAAGAGAAGTGCGAAGTTAAGAAGTGATGAGTGCTGTGGTGAAGAAATCTCTTGGAGCGCCTCTCCGACAGCTGACCAGCTGCGTGACCGGGGATCAGGACGCTTGTAGCCGAAAAGGAAAGGCTGTGCGCCGGAAGAGCGCCCCCTGCTGCTACGGGCCGACCGCACACGATTCATCTTGGCTACGGACTTACCAAGCCGAACTGCACAAAGAAAGGTGCCAAAACACGTTCTTAATGCGATAATATCTGCATTTATACTTACTAATAATAGTAGTTAAACCGAATACAAAAATGAACGATATTATAACCGACGGTGTGTAATTAGTTACAAATTGAGTTATTGTTATAAACTTTTGCTCTGAAAAAGTAAAGTAAGGTGTCGCTTTTAAAGTTCGGGTGATTTAATTAAAGTTAATTGTATTATACTTAAGATACTGTACAAAAAACAACAGTTGTCTAAATCAGGGGTGCCCAAACTCGGTCCAGGAGGGCGGGTGTCCTGAATATTTTAGTTTCAACCACATTTAAACACAGCTGAAGCAGCTAATCAAGCTCTTTCCCGGTATACTAGAAACTTTCAGTCAGGTGTGTTGAAGGAAGTTGGGAGTAAACTATGCAGGACACCGGCCCTACAGGACTGTGCTTGGGCACCCCTGCTCTAAATCAATTCAGAAAAGCAACTATATTTTTGTTATCAAAATATATATTAGAGAATAAATACATTTTTCAACTAAAGAAGGATATATTTATCAAGACAATTGCATGTTCTTAATAAAAATATGACTTGAGCATTTGGTTCATTAAAATATAAGGTATAAATTCAGAAAACCATAGTAAATATTTATTATAATTTGCATAAAAATGACATTTTTTAACCACAGATATATTCATCTGATGATTAAACATGCTTAAAAAACATGAAATCTTTTACAAATGTCTAGAAATATGCTGTCATTTGAAACATTTTGAGTTTTTATATGCATCTTATTTAAAATATGTGTTTTTAATGAATATAAATAAAATCGACAGAGGAGTTTAATATCCATTGTCTTTGCCTTTTATGTGGATTTTTTTGTATTAATTAAATTTAAAGTTACTTTTCAGGCAAAGTAATTACAAAAAGTAATTTAAATGCAATTTTAATGACGTAATTAGTAATGAATGACTTTTTTCTAAGTAGTGTAACTTACCCAACACTGTTTATAATATAGCAACAGCCTTTTTTATTGCTTCACTTGAAGTAATTGATAATATTTTGTTTAAACAGGAAACACAGACAAGTCAAATTTGCACAGAAGAACGCAGAAAGAGCCGCCATGAGGGTGCATTACAGAAGTCCACACCGCTACGCCAAGGTACTTTTCTGTAATTCACATTCATGCACTGTGTTGGAAAAAAATGAGAACCCAGTCCAGCAGACTCATCTTGGAGATCCTCTTGGAGACACTGTTTGACTGCAGGACAACCAACATGTCTAAATAAAGGAGTTCTGCTTGAAATGAGTCTCCAAAGACGGTGGTTCTGTGGATAGAACTGTCGACTCACAGCAAGAAGGTCACTGGTTTGTCCCGGCTCATTTCTGTGTGGAGTTTGCGTGTTCTCCCTGTGTTCGCGTGAGTTTTCTCCGGGTGCTCCGGTTTCCCCTATAGTCCAAAGACATGCGCTATAGGTGAATTGAATTAACTAATTTGGTTGTAGTGTATGGATGTTTCCCAGTTCAGGGTTGCAGCTGTAGGGGCATCCACTGTGTAAAACATATGTTGGATAACTTGTTGGTTCATTCCGCTATGGCGAGCCCAGATTAATAAGGGACTAAGCTGAAGGATAAATGAATGAGTCTCCAAAATGAGTCTCCTGGACTGGGTTCTCATTTTATTCCTGAAATAGCAATATATTTTAATACGGCTAACTTTGATCTCTATTTTCTTTCAGGCACCGGTTCAGAGGACAAACCTAAACAGCAAGACCTCCAGCAAAAATGACAACTCTCTTTTTGGCGCCTTCCAAGGGCTCAGTCTGAACCTGAACGCAGCACAAGCCTCCATCACAAACTCTGTTCAGTATCTGAGGTGAACGATGAGACGCTGCACTCCAGGAGTATTGTCCAATTATGAAATGTAAAGGGTAACGCACACCCAAATGGTGATTGTTATTTTATTTATATCAGTTTTACACTTGTGGTGAAACAAGGTTGAAAATGAAACCAGTTATTGTGAAAATACCCTTTTAAAATTTTTACTATAAAATTCTACATTCATTTCTTTGTGTTACTTATGTTGTTCACCAACATTTAAGTGTATGTGCACTTCACGTTTTGTCCATGTTTCTGTACTTTTTAAAAATTCTTTTGTTATTTTCTTCGCTGAAAACGTTCAGTCACTTCAAAACAGATGAACTCCAGTTGAACTCCTATCTCCTCTCAGATGCCTCAAACTACGCTCTGTGTCTACTTTAGCTGCTGCAAAACTATTGAACCAGCTCATGTGTCTGGCTTTCTTTTACTGTACGATTTTTCCAATAAAGATGCTCCAGATCAGTTTTGCAGATCAATAATTAGGCCAATCCCTGGTGCTGTTTATGGGTTATGCCATTGCATTTTCACTGTCATCAATGACAAATCAATATATTTAATATTATCATCATTTAAAATGCAGTTTTCCTTGAACCTCTTGTTATGAAAACTGCTCATACGCTTTTTATTTGTACGTTTTTGAGCCAAATCTCATAGAATTTTCTTCTATTCAATAAATTACAACTCTTATAAATTCCTAATTAACTTGTGAACTAATTTCACAAGTGGATATTTTAGTAGATGGTAATCATTTTTTCTAAAACCAGAGAAACTTGATGCATTTTGCCACTGTAAATGATGTCCTCTGGTGTGACACTATATTCGGATTTTAATTCTCCAATTCCACAGTAAATTTTAATAGACTAAAGCCCATTATGTGCAAGTTTTTGTTGTTTTAGGTTTATTTACAAATGTATATTTTTTTGAACCACTATAAAATTAAGTTTTGTTGTCATTTGGTGTGACACCTCTATGTATTGAAAATGTCCAACAAGTCTGAGAAGTCATTGAGAAAGAAAAAAAAAATCACAATTTCATACAAAGTAAATAGCACTACATGCTGATAAGTATCCAACAATGAAGATATATCGCTCTCACTCTATATGTATATTATTAGGTGGTGTTTTCCGATTTTTTTCGGTTACGCTAATAAAGAATATTTATTATGGCACACTAATAAAAAGTAAAAAAAAAAAAAGACTTGATATAGAAAATTGATATAGTTAGTGGCTCCTTAAAATTGTCCCCAATATCAGACTTTGTTCACACTCTATAAATAGAATTTTATTGTGAAGTTTATTTATGAACTTATTTTGAGAGGATCACGTGCTTATGATTGATCATAGCTGGTCCCGCATTAGCCAATTCATGATTCACCAATCAGATGATTCCTTAGTCTCCATAAATAGCCAAAGTTCCATACCACAGTCATCTTTGTTTTGAAGAATCCCCCTTCCACCCCTAATCCTCCTCCTTTCCTAGATGGGCGACACAGCAGCCCAGTAGTTAGCCCTGTTGCCTCACAGCAAGAACATCTCTGGTTCTAGTCTTTACCAAGGCAGTAGACGTTTCTGTGCAGAGTTAACATGTTCTCCCCGTGCTCATGTGGGGTTCCCCGGTTTTCTCCCACCATCCAAAAACATGTGACTTCAGTTAATTGTCTAAATCTAAATCGGCAATATAGACGTGCTTCTAGTAAGTAGTTATCTCTTCATAGCAATCCCTAATTTAGCTACAATAGCAGGGGAGTTCTCGAGATCTACCTGAGCTCAAACTCCCCTCTCACCCTGGAAATGAGAATCAGCTAAGTGTGACCTCTTGAAATTTTATTTAAAAATAGTGTTTTTCTGTTTATTTGCCTGTCTAATAACCTAGTGGTTAAGTGACCTCCAGTACTGGGTTGCAGCTGGAAGAGCATCAGCTGCATAAAACATATGCTGGATAAGTTGCCGGTTCATTCCGCTGTGGTGACCCCTGATTAATAAATGGACTAAGCTGAAAAGAAAATGAATGAATGAATAAATAAAAACAATATTTTGGATCAGTAAACATGTCAGGGTAAATAATTAAATTAAATCACTGATTTTTGCGGTCTTGATTAGTTTGTTGTTAAAAAAAAGGAATGTATTTTTAATTCCTTTGGTCTCTTTTCTTATTATTAAACATTTGAATTGCTTTTGGTGATGTATTAACCAAACTTCTTCTCTGAGTGGGATATGCCTTGCATACTAATGAAGTGTTTTTGCAGAAGTAGATAGAGCTACTAAAAAATGCAAAGGCCTGAATGTCTAAAATTAACTTTAGCTCTGCAGCTAAACGAAGAAGAGGAAGTATGTATGGGTGCGGCCAATGGAGGACTGGAGAATTATTGACACTTGACAAATTCCACTAAACTCCACCTGTTAATTTCAGCTGTGTATAAATACTGGAGTCAGGAAATATAGAGTGGTTGTGCACCTGCTGAATGTAATTCTTGCATTGGATTCAGGATACCGAGAATTCTGTTTATCGAATCATTCATTTGTACCTAATAAATTAGTATTATTTTTACATTTAAGAAAATCCTCTCCTTACAATAAAAAAAATCCTTTCTTATTGAACACACATGGAATTGATAATGTATTTCAACAATTTTCATAAACAGATTTTCTACAACTTGGAAAGGCATCTTTGGATATCTTTCTTTTCTTTGGATATAAAGTAAAGCCACTGCACTGTTCAGGTCAATAGCATGTTTGTTTGTTAGATGTTTGTTGAATTGTGGGATGACCAGTAGATTTTGATATGGAGGGACATTTTCTGCTGGAGATACTAGAATACTAAGTAAATTAGTTGTAAAAAACATGTTAAAAAAAAAACCCCAAAACGTACATATACCATGGGAACGGTACAGCAGAAAATTTTAGCGGTTTTAAAACCGTGAATATTCCAAACCGCGGTAAACCTTGAAAACGGTGTTCGTCCCATGCGGATTTTTGAGTGTAGACAGTCATTCCTTCATTTATTTTCTTTAGGCTTAGTTCCATATTTATCAGGGGTCACCACAGCGGAATGAACCGCCAACTTATCCAGTATATGTTTTACACAGCGGATGTCCTTCCAGCTGCAACCCATCTCTGGGAAACATCCATATACACTCATTCACACTCATACACTACAGACAATTTAGCCTACCCAATTCACCTGTACAGCATATCTTTGGACTGTGGGGGACATGGGAGCTCCCGAAGGAAACCCACTCGAACACGGGGAGAACATTCAAACTCCACGCAGAAATGCCAACTGACCCAGCTGAGACTTGAAGCGACAGCGACCTTCTTGCTGTGAGGGGATTGTGCTATCCACTGCACTACAATGATGACCCCACCCTTTAAATTAATAATAAATAAAAAAACGACTTTTATGTAAGACTTAATTTATTGGATACTGATAGACATCATCAGTGCACACAGAACTTTGAAGGACATGATCTGGATCTTTTGGCCCCATTCTGCATCTGTTTGTACAGCAGAGGTCATGTCTTTAATTATTTTTATTGTCTTCCTCTCACTCACCAAAGGTAAAGCGTCTCACTTATGCTCCGACTTGGGAACACGATACTCAGCACTTCACAGGACTGACAGTGGTCGAAACTAGATATATGTTAGATAGACGCTGTATTTACCCGACTGATGCCCTCAAGTGAGCGACGACAGGTAACAAAGTTATTTTACAAGAGTAAACTGTGTATGTAAATGTCAATTCTGTAAAATTCTGCTATCGTTTACTCACCCTTCGCTTGTTCCAGACCTGTTTGGGTTTCTTTCTTCTGTTGAACACAAAGTAAGATATAATCAAGAATGTTGGTGAAAAAAAACTGACTTCCATTGTTTGTTTTCTTTTTGTTCCTACTATGGACGTCAATGGCTTCTTTTTCCCCAGCTCTCTTCAGAATAACATCTATTGTGTTAAACAGAAGAAAGAAAATCATAAAAGTTTAGAACCACTCAAGGAAATTGTTAGAAAGCTTTTATTTTTGGGTGAACTGTCCCTTTAAAACACAATGTGACTGTAGTTGTCTCTTTTTTTTAAACTATATTGATTAGATTTACGATAAGTTCGTTTTCACACTGTCAGTGTTGCAGTTTGACTCTGATTTGAGACGGTATGCAAAAATGAGTACAGTAAACTGTCAATGAACCACCATTGAAGCGCTCAGAAAAAACAGCAAAAATAAATGAAACAGTAAAACTTCAAGAATGGTGTGCAAAATGTCCAACTGTTTTGGTGTAGAGCTACAAGTAATTTAGGAAGTAGTTGTAGTTTTTACTTCATTTGTAAGTTACAACTAGTGCTGGGTAAAAATTAATCCCGATTAATTACGTCAAAAACAAAAGGTTGTTCATTCATTCATTTTCTTTTCGGCTTAGTCCCTTTATTAATCTGGGGTCGCCACAGCGGAATGAACCGCCAACTTATCTAGCATTTGTTTTATGCAGCGGATGCCCTTCCAGCTGCAACCCATCACTGGGAAACACATACACACTTATTCACACACCATGGACAATTTAGCCTACCCAATTCACCTGTACCGCATGTCTTTGGACTGTGGGGGAAACCGGAGCACCCGGAGGAAACCCATGCGAACGCAGGGAGAACATGCAAACTCCACATAGAAACACCAACTGACCCAGCTAAGGCTCGAACCAGCGACCTTCTTGCTGTGAGGCGACAGCACTACCTACTAAAGGTTGTTTTGATATAAAATATCTGTGTGTACTGTGTATTTTTATTATGTATATATAAATACACGCATGCGTATATTTGAGAAATGTTTATTTATATTTACAAATAAATTATATGTATGACACAAATAATCTATAAATTATAATTACAATTAATCTTGATTAAATCTTGATTAAGTGGTAACACTTTTTATCTAGAGTCCCATGTGTTGATATTAGTTAGTGCATTAACTAAGGCTTACTAAGGAATGAGCGATTTATTTGTTAATAAAAATACAGGATCATGTTTATGCCTAGCAGCCACAGGATGTCAACATGACGTCAGATTGCCGTTGCATCCCAACATCCACATTTTGTTTTGAAATGAAAATCGGGCTGACGTCAAAACCCATCGTCAAGCTGACTTCAATGTCCAACGTTGGACAGACGTTGCATTTTGGTTACTTTCCAACGCAACCTAAAAACAACCAAATATCAACGTCTAATTATCTTACAGATTGACGTCGTGTGGACGTTACTAATATGACATCTGTCAGATTTTGGTTGCCATACTTGACAAATAAATGTCCGTATTTGACATCAATATGACGTTGGAATAAGATGTTGGCTCGACGTCAACCACAACCTAAAATCCACCACATATCAAGGTCAATTCACATTGTTATTGGACATCAAAATAACATTGTCCTTAGATACTGGTGACTTAAATCTAACCTTACATTAATGTCTTTTGACATTGTGTGTCTGCTGGGTAATTTGTTTGTGTTATTTCAGAATGAACTGACTAATTAGCTTGTAATATATAATTAGAACTGACTGTTTTGTTTACCGTTTACTGCTGAATTGTTTACTGTAGAAGTTAACATTAATAAATGCATTTAACTAATGTAATTCATGCTAAAAATTAAAACATATAGGCTTTTTCAGTTCATCAAGCTTCTACCAAACTGATAAAATTTGACATTAAATTAAGTTTCGCTGGGTGACATGACATTCATAATTACTGAACCAAATAATCGTTTTTTAAAGAGTATAAATTGAATTAATAAATATGTAAATACATACATTCATTCATTTTCTTTTCGGCTTAGTCCCTTTATTAATCTGGGGTTGCCACAACAGAATGAACCGCCAACTTATCCAGCATATGTTTTACGCAGCAGATGCCCTTCTAGCTGCAACCCATCTCTGGGAAACACCTATACACACTCACACTCATACACACTCATACGGGGAGAACATGCAAACTCCACACAGAAACGCCAACTGACCCAGCCAGGGCTCGAGCCAGTGACCTTTTTGCTGGATGATGAGATTGGGGCGATGCAGTGGCGCAGTAGGTAGTGCTGTCGCCTCACAGCAAGAAGGTCGCTGGTTCGAGCCTCAGCTGGGTCAGTTGGCATTTCTGTGTGAAGTTTGCATGTTTTCCCTGCGTTTGTGTAGGTTTCCTCCAGGTGCTCCACTTTCCCCCACAGTCCAAAGACATGTGGTAAATTGTGGTAGGCTAAATTGTCCGTAGTGTATGTATGTGTGTGAATGAGTGTGTATGGGTGTTTCCCAGAGATGGGTTGCAGCTGGAAGGGCACCCGCTGTGTAAAACGTGCTGGATAAATTGGCAGTTCATTCCGCTGTGGCGACCCCGGATTAATAAAGGGACTAAGCCGAAAAGAAAATGAATGAATAATAAGATTATATTCCTACAAATATGTTATGCTAATGTGATTATAAGTATCCTTTTATATATGTATACATTCAAAAAATAAATGTTTTGCTGCTAGTTTAATCTACTTATTTAAAATGAGCTGAAACAACACAATTCTTGAGATTTTTTTAGAGACAACGTAATTGCTTTATGTTCTATTCACTAAAATTTGTTACCTTAATCGATTTTTTTTGGGACCATCATTGGTTTGGACAACATGACAACATTTACAGTGTGTATATAGTAGTCAACATTTGACTTTAAAAACACACAAATAAGACAAGAATATAGGCTTATATAATATAATATAATATAATATAATATGATATAATATAATATAATATAATATAATATAATATAATATAATATAATATAATATAATATAATATAATATGAAAGATTTTGTTCCCTAAATTACAGTATATTTGAGCAGAATGTATTTAAAAAGCTGTGATTATTATCAGGTAAATACACCTGTGAGCGTCGTGTCCTCAGCACAGGTTTGGCCCAGCCCATTTCCTCCCATCTGTTCCACTGCGATGTGACGCTCAAGTCCCTTACCTGTACATCCAGACCGGTAAAACACGCAGGTGTCAGCAGAGAGAGAGAGATAAATACAGCGTCTGCCATCAAGAAGCCGATTATCCGCAAACCTCTGCGGCTTTCATCCGCTTCCTCATCTCATAACCGACGCGTGATTTGACAAGACGAGGAGCTTCATTTTTCCCGCGCGCGCGAGATGTTTTAGGAATGGAAAATGCATAAGGAATAATATTGACAATAAATGCACTTATTCCCTGAGGAACTTTCCAAGGGCGGATGAATTACACAGCGGGGAACGACTGGGTTCTCCTTGGAACTTTCCGGAGTCCGCTTGTACTGGTAAACTTACAGTAAATACAGATATGTTTGAGCTTTTTGAGAGTGCTGAGTTGAGTTAACGTTATATAATACATGTAAAAGAGTTTGTAGCATATGTAATCAGTTAGGTTTTCATCATTAGATTAGATTAATTCATCTTTATTGTCATTACACATGTACAAGGCTATAAGGATATATAGGTATAAGTTAGATTATAGAAAAACTATAGGTACTACTTGCAGATTATATACAGGTTGTATTAACTATGAACACAGATTTACAATAGATGAATGTATGTACTGGTTGCTATTAATAATCAGAGGTATGCAGATATGAACATAATTGCAAATGTATATGTGCAGTGGATATGTACAATTCAAGATTAATTAGTGCAACGAAGTGAAATTAATTCATCTTGAATTGTACATATCCACTGCACATATACATTTGTAATTTTGTTCAAATAAGTGTTATAAAGATATATAAGTGGTAAAGTGACATTACCATTTATTACGTTTATTATTGGTGTTTTTAAAGAGTGTTAAAATCCAATTTTGTCTTTTCATTTTGAAAACTCAAACAATTCTTTACAAGTATTAGATATATGTCGATATACAATTCAATATATGGTGATAGTGAACATGCACCATATTGAGATTGTGCACTTCATATTATTAATTATTATTATTAATTTACTTTAATGATATTCAGATTGTTGTACTCTCAAGAAAGTAAAATATTTAGTGTCGTGTTTAAATGACTTCTGTAAAATGAGCTGAAACAACACAATTCTTGTTTTTTGGGTGACAATTGTTTTATGTTCAATCCACTTAAATATGTTAACTTAATTTTTGTTGGGACAACATGAATAAATTGTGTGGAACCCTCTTTTTTTAACAATAAATTAGTGACAACACCAAATGTTTAAAGATTTAATAAGCGATTTATTTTCAAACAAATACTTTTACATAATCTAGCCTATACGACATTGAAAATGATGCGATTTATATGATCTATGTTCATTAACTCTGTACGGTAAGGTTTCATCTGCTAAAATCTGTTCTTTTAACTATGATTAATGCATTGACAACTACAAAAGCATTTATTAATCTTAGCTGATGTTAATTACTTAGTTAATGGCGAATAATGCAGTAAAATCAAAAGTCATAAGCATTTTATTAAATGGAGCTAATAACTAGTAAAATTCTGTTGTATTTTTGAAATCAACTTTATAATATTTCTTTTTCTCATCATTGATTTTAATGCCTTCTCTGTAAACCCAAGAGATGGTTGTGCGTGAAAATCCTAGTAGATCAGCAGTTTCTGAAATACTCAGACCAGCCCGTCTGTCACCACCAACCATGCCACGTTCAAAGTCACTTAAATCACCTTTTCTTCCTCATTCTGATGCTCGGTTTAAGCTGCAGCAGATCGTCTTGACCATGTCTACATGTCTAAATGCATTGAGTAGCTGCCATCTGATTCGTTGATTAGAAATTTGCGTTAACGAGCAGTTGGACAGGTGTACCTAATAAAGTCATGGTTTCCGCTACATTCATTCTTCCATGGCGGGGCGCCATGCCAAAATTCATCCCGCCACGGCTACATTACAGCTTCTCATTTAAAACATTTTATTTTTTTAATAGCGGGTGATAATCGCACCAAAACGCAATAAAGGGTAAATGAATTATAACAGTTCGAACTTTTCTGTAACCGACTGTAGTAGTGCTGTGCGTCATTTGTTTAACCCTTTAAGGTTACGTGCTGACTGACTGACTGACTGCAAACACGTGAGGCCAGCAAACACGACGTATAGTCGTTTCACTTTACTTCAGGACGCAATATTACTGCTCTGTAGGTCTATTGGAGACATTCATAAATATTCCTAGCAAATCTAATAAATGTTGGAGACATATTTGTTACATAAACGCACTAAATCACACTTCAGCAGCGTTCATTTGAGAGCGTACAAGAAGATCTGCGCTTGAGCAGCGTGTATTTGAGGGCGTGCAAGAAGTTTTGTGCACGAGCAGAGAAAATCAGCGCGCAAGCAAAGAGATTCGCATGCTGTAGGCTATTACATAAATGCGATCTCGACTTCTAATACTGCGCTCATAACATTTGTCATTGAAATAACGCCACAAAAAAAAAGTGTGTAAAAAAAGGCCTGCCGCCACAGCTGGAAAAAATCCTAGAGGAAACACTGAAAGTGGACAGTATAAAGTAGCCGGTAAATTAATGTTAAAGTAGTTCAGTTAAATGAACTGATTTTAGCAAACGGAACCTTACTGCACAGTTAACAAGCAAAAAGAGCATATAAATAGACAGATACTTTTCGATGTCATATAGGTCTGGTTGTATGAAAATTATGAATGTTTGAAAAAAAAAAAATCGCTTATTTAGTTGAAACATTTGGTGCTGTCACTCCACTGTAAAACATGCTGGGTTCCACACAATCAGTTTGTGTCAGGACAACAGGAATTAAGTTAACTTACTAGTTTTTACATATTTAAGTGGATTGAACATAAAACAATTGTGTTTTTTAGAGTTTGCACTTAAATATTTCTTGATAATAATAGCAGGTTTGGCATGCTGTCCCAGGAGAGAACCCTGAGCTTGGAGATAATTGTACCCAGGGCTCCCGCCTGGTCAATGAGCATGTAAGGGGGGTATGAGATCAGGCCGTTCTCGAAAGCTCCCCCTGGTCTTTAAAGGGGAGATGGGGTGGATGGGGGGTTTCTTCGGAAAATGAACATAAGGGATAAGTTTTAGACAGGCTACTTATAGTGAGTTTGGATTAATCTGATTGGCTTACTAATGATTATAGATGAGAGACTAGCTGTGATCAATCATATCACATGCTCCTCTCGAAATTAGTTCGTGAAACTTCACTTTAATTAAGTAGTTTGAACAAACAGCAAACATCATGTTTTGGGGTGTAGAATTGTGTGTTTTTGGGTGTCCTCATTTTATTCTTCTTGTCAAACTAGTCTTGAACCTGCAGGAGTATCAGTAGATCTGCAATATGGACGGCGATGGTCAACCTCCGGCTTCAAACGGGGACTCCAAGCTTCGCTCCAGAGGGAGTTTCTCCCTAACCGGCTGGCGTTCATCCTCTAGAACTTTACTGCGAGGAGAAGCCGAGGATGTGAGCCGGAGACTGCTGTCCATCGTAAACCACAACCAGGAGCGCTCGGATTCAGGGGCCAGTCCCACATCAAAGTCCCTGGAGGTAACAGCAGGGATGGACGGGACCACAGCCACCACCACCGTGACCGCTGCCACCCCGCCTCGCCCCCATAAAGCCATGCCCGAGTCCTCAGGAGCCCCTGTGGCGTCTGAAGCAGAGGACGGGCCGTTTGTTGACCAGTCCACGTTCCTCCAGAGGCAGTTTAGTTCCATGCTCCAGCCTGGGGTTAATAAGTTCTCCCTGCGGATGTTTGGGAGCGCTAAAGGGGTCGCGGCCGAGCAGGATAGGGTCAAGTCATTTGGGGTGTGGATTATACATCCATACAGCGACTTCAGGTGAGTGACGAGTAAGTGGGAAGGAATATATGACTTGAAGTACACATGAAATCAAAACTAACCATATGATTTCGATAGCTCTAGTTGTGGTTCAGTTGTGACACACTTCATCTGTGCATGTCATTGAGAAAAAAAATGTTTACCCTTCTAATCTTTAATTGAAATCTGACAATGCACTGGACTGTTTGTTTTCAGTTAAACTGTCCGATTACGTCTGTCTGAGGTATTGGGCGTGGCTAACATATTTAACCACGCCCCTCCAACTGTCCGTTTTGACAACAAACAGAAATGATGGGGAGGAGGTCTGTTAGGTTGTAATAACTAAAATGAAATGAAATGCCTACTTTACTATATCCAATCAGCTCACAGTAGAAAAACAAGCCACGCCCACTGTTTTCTCATTTAACATTCCACTTCTCTAGGAACTGCATCACAATAAAAAAAACGGTCCTCGGTTCCGGTTCATGCACTTTAAAGAGTCATGGGATTGTTTGTTTTTACTTGACAATTTAACAAGAACATACAAACAAGTCCAATAAGACTTGATTCGTACATATTTTAAAAACTGTCATTGATGAAATACACAAAAAAGCCATTGGCTCATTTCCATTGTGGACCTCGATGTTGTTGTGGAAATCAGTCTCAATTGTAGAAACGATTCTAACACTAAAAATGCTTAGTTCCACACAATATGTTGGGACAACCCGAGGGAATTAAATTAACATATTAGTTTTTACCATTTTAAGTGGATTGGACATAAAACAATGAAGTTGTCGCAAAAAAAAAAACGTCAAGACTTGTGTTGTTTTAGTTCTTTTTAAATAAATTGTTTGAACAAATTGCAAATGTCAATTTTTGAGTGTAGATCAAGCAAATGGACGTTTAATACACTTATAAGACAATTCAGACTTTTCTCATTAAGAAATATTTTAATTTAACTCTATTTTTTATTTTCATATTTATTTTCATATTTATTTTCATATTTATTTATTTATTATTTATTATTAATATTATTATTATTATTATTATTATTATTATTATTTTAAAGTAAACAGTCAACAGTCTTTCCAGAAATCAATTTTACACTAAGTAAAAACATATTTTTTATAAACCAAACTCTGCACAAAAATGATAAATTATCATGCATCAAAATGAATGCTCATTTTTAAAGGGACAGGTCGCCCCAAAATAAAGATGTACTCATATTCAAGTATATAAAAGAAAATCCAGAGTTATGGATGTGGCATTTGCAGTAAAATCTTAAAACATACATTCACATAGAAAGTATATGCTGACATTATATTGAAACATCTGTTTATATTTTTCAAAACAAACAACCACAGAGTTATGGGATCAGAAAAAGATCAGTCTGTAAATATGTTTTATATTTTAAATGAGGAAAATAAACATGCACTATGGATGTGCCTAAAAAGGTATGCAAGTTACAGTCTACAACATACTTTGTAGAAATTCTGTGAATTAAACTACAAAACCCAAAAGAAACAAAGCTAATCAAAAGGACAAGAGTTGGCTCACTATAGAACAAAAACTATAATATTTTGCTTTATTTCACATTTTTTGCATTTATAAGGAAAAAGCTTTGTTATGGATGTGACAGATACAATATAATAGTGTATATAATATATAATATAATATAATAGTTTGACAACATTGACAGAGACATTTTTGAGTATTGTTAAATCACTGTAAAATACTTGATTACACAAAAAACGCAGAAACGGTTTCGATATTTTGTCGAAAACTAAATTTTTTCATGGCAAGGTTGATATTTATGAATGTACCATAGTATTTTTTTTTTTTTTCATAACAATAATAAGTGTTACTATGTAAAACAGACATAGTGACACTCTGACACTTAATATATATAGTAAATGTATATATAGTAAATATATATATATATATATATATATATATATATATATATATATATATATATATATATATATATATATATATATATATATATATATATATATATATACCGTTTAAATTAGCTTCCTCTCAAAAATGATCTATTTGCTATCTTCCCAGAATGCACTCGGCATAAATAATTATGTTTCCTTTTTTATTGGCACAGCTGCAGCCTATTTATTTTTTTTATTTTTAAATGATGCAGTTTAATGCATTTCATGTGTTTTCCAGAAGTTTTTATGCTTACATTTAATCATTTGGCAGATGGTTAATCCAAAGTGACCATCCAAAGTGTTTTCATACTTATTTTTGCTAATTTTCATTTATTTTATAGCTTTTTTTTTAACCATTTTATAAGTATATATAAATATGTTTTAGTTTTATTAATGTAAAGTGTAAGTGTTCTATTTTTCATAATCAAATAAATAATATATTCTCAGTGAGCTGGAAGGGCTCAGCAGCTGGAAGGGCATCCTCTGCGTAAAACATATGCTGGAAGTTGGTGGTACATTCCGCTGTGGCGACCCCTGATTAATAAAAGGACTAAGCAGAAAAGAAAATGAATGAATGAAATTAATAATATACAGTAAAATATTAATAATAAATATATAATATAAGATATATGTATAGGAACAAAAATATTTGTAATATTTCTCATTTTAGTTGGCCTTTATTTCTTTTGTTTTAGATTTTTAGTGAATAAAACTTTACTGATCCATGTTCATTTTTTAATGGAATACGTGAGGTAAAACAGAATTGTTAATCACTAAAATGAGAATTGAAAATAAAGAGTACTTCAAATAAATAAGGGTCAAATGTATTTACAGAATTCTCTGGGGACATTTTTTAGAGGCTCTTGACTGTTAGTGTTTCACATAAAGGTGTGTTAAGGGTTACGTTTCAGTGCTTAGATTATATGACTGTTAAGCAGTGACATGATCTCCTGTGATGTAACAACAAAATTGTTTAAAAAAATAATCAGTGACCTGCAGCCTCAAATGTGTTGATCATCCTCAACTATACATGTAACTTACAAGAAACCAAACATCTGGGATGGTGTTGTATATAACAGTACAAAAACCTTGTAAAAAACTGCCAGTGCATTTTACAGACTTATT
Source organism: Danio aesculapii (assembly GCF_903798145.1). Taxonomy (NCBI): domain Eukaryota; kingdom Metazoa; phylum Chordata; class Actinopteri; order Cypriniformes; family Danionidae; genus Danio; species Danio aesculapii. The sequence goes on from NC_079453.1 coordinate 11,184,661, forward strand.
TCACTATTTCTTATACATTATATTATTTCAGACTACTAAAATGTCAATAAAAGTCACTTTGTTAAACTGTAGAGTTGAATTTTCAACATCAAAAGTCGACAGAGCAGCGATCAACATCCCATAATGCAATTCACATCAGTAAATAAACAGAAAACACTTGTGAATCATGAAGTAGGGAAACTTTTAATTAACACATACTTTTTTAAAATGTATATTTAGCCAAATAAATCAATTTTTCAACTAAAGACATTTATCTGACAACAGCATATGCTTAAGAAACAATAAATTGAGTTATAAATTAATGATAATATATGGCGTCATTAAGAATTTTATGTTTTGATAAGCATACTGTAATCTTATATAACTTTACTTAAGTATTGGCATTTCGTAAAATAAAACTAAGAGTTTTCATTTCTATTGCGTCTTGATTTTATGTAGTATTGAGATGGTGTTTACCCTAGACTGCAAAAAATACAGTGTTCCACATAATTCCTTCACGTTGTCATAACACAAATCGATTAAGTTAACTTAACAGTTTTTACAAATTTAAGTGGATTGAATATAAAATGTTTAAGTTGTCCAAAAAAACTCTTAAGGGGCACCTGTTTTACCCCTTTTCCAAGATTTAAGATAAGTATTTTGTGTCCCCAGAATGTGTCTGTAAAGTTTCAGCTCAAAACACAAGTCAGACTATTTATTATACCTTTCAGAATTTAACATTTTCTGGAATCTGAAATTTTATTGAAATTTTCTGCTCTGAACACATTGTAGCTGTTTTTGTTGCCTGTGCCTTTAATGCAAATGAGCTGGTTCTCCCCGCCCACAGCTCTGACGTGCCTGTCAGAGTGTGCCTGAATCTCCGGCTGCGTCAGATAAACAGCACAGTGACAGACATGAAGGAAGCAGATCTCACGTAACGTTTGTGAGAAATACTACAGTAAGAACTTTCCCAATGATTATTCGATGTATTTGTTGTGGAGTTAATTCAAGCCTTTCTGCGATGAGTCACACACAATGTCGTTACACAAGTTCACGCACACACAAAAACACAGCAGACAGACACACACACACACAGCGCGCGTTTAACCTTGCATTGTTTTTGCTCTGTAAATGTGACAGGATACACGTTATTATCCATTGCAAAATAAACCTAATTTAATGTCCACAAACTGGGATTGAAGCTACTTCTTTTATAATTGTACTGACATGCAGCTGTGGTGATGAATTACAGCGATTTTACTGTCTTTATTACAAACATGCACTGTTTTAAAAACGTTTTAAACTTGTCAAATTCATTCTTGATCACATTTGATGATGATTGATGATCACAGAGAGCTGAACAGATCTTTTAATCCCAGTTGCTTTGCGCATGTCCTGTCTTGCTGATATGATTATACACGTTACTATGGAGACATGCTAATACGTGGCTGTCAATCAATTCGGTGGGCGGGGAAACTGCACTACTACATCACGGGTCTCAAAATGGGAGGGATTTGGATCTTATTTTAACGTCAGGAAGACTTATTGTGTTTATATCACTCCAATATGACTGTGGACACACTATACCTGCACACAGTTCTGTCTAAACAGCTTACAAAAGAAGATTTTCATCATAGGTGCCCTTTAAGAGTTGTGTTGTGTCAACTCATTTTAAATAAGTAGTTTAAACAAGCAGCAAAAGTCATTTTAGTGTGTTTTAATTTTAAAACGTTTAGGCTTCTCTGGCATCCCTGACCAACTAAAATGTACGATTTTGAACAATGAAGAAGCCTGTTTTAGTTTGGAAAAGATGTTAGCTTCAGTATAGATGGGCTGAAATGGAAAATTTTGAATAAAAGTAGTCCACAATCACTATTGCGTATCGTTTCATGATTCGTCAACCCCTCTCATATGGCCATTACACAACCAATAGACGGCATTTACCCAGCCAGATGTGCATACAGTGAGCATGAATGGTTGTGTATCATGCAATTTATATTGTATAGTGCGGACAGAGTTCGTTCATTGCTATATGTGTCATTTTTGAAGATTTATTCGGTGTATTTGTGATTTCTGGTTGTCGCCACCTATTGGTTAAATAATGTAATTGCTGCCTACAACTTTCATTTTTGAGCATCGTTAAATGCATATGATGGTGGTTTTAATCTTTACCATAAAAATCAGTGGTTTTACCTAATCTATAAACGGTTATCCCAGTAACTTAAAAGACTAAAGACTGAATCTCTTTCTTGATTTGTGCATTTTCAAACACTTGATTTGAATGTAGCGATTCGAAGGATTAATAAACATTTGCAAATCACCATCATTTATCATTTATGTTGCGTGGTTGTTGAGATCTCAATCTTTTAATGATTAATCGTGCATCGTACACTGAATGCATTAATGCAGGCTAAACAAGTAGTGACAGAAAACACCTTTAATAACCTAAGAAACCCACCCCATCCCGAATAACTTACCACAATTTCTTCCGATATCATTATATTTTACAGGAAAGCCTAAATGCTTTCAAAGTTGTAATTTGAATGATGCGAGAGGTGATCTCAATTCGAATGTTACAAATTTAGTCCAGTAAAAAAAAATTTTAATCTGCGGGTCACTCGTGTTTCAAACCATGGGTTGTGATGCAAGCGAATCATGGATAAACCGTGATCCATTAAATCCCAAGTGAGCCACCGTGCTGCAACAAGAAGAGTTTTCTCCCTAAAATTCTTTTCCTTTTTTAAAATGAAACCACACTTGTGTAAACACGGCTTGACCCAAGTAATTCAATTACTTACTGAATAATTAAATGACTTTTAAACAAAGTATTAAGAAAAGTAGTTTAAATAGTGACCTAATTAGTAATTAACCACCTTTTTGAAGTAACTCACCCAACGCTGCTTATATAACCCCTTGTAACTTTAATTAATTGTCCACAAGCACAATGTCCACAAGCAATTACACTGCAAATCAGGCCGTTAAAGTACGACTCAATCAATCAGCACAGTAAAGCATAATAATAACGGTGCACAGGTCAGTTACAGCGCTTTCCCTTATAGAGTTACCATTAGCCAGAAAGGCTATCAGCGCTGATGGATGGCCGTAAAAAGACACTTGGCTACAGAGTGTCAGGTTGATGCTCTTTGTCTAAAACTTGTACACAGAGAAAGCAGCAAGATGTCAGAGGATAAGCGGATTGTGTTTGCGGAAAGCAAACCGTGGTCGGTAATGCAAACTCCTAATCTCCACAACTGAATCATACACAGTATCCAAAGAAATAAATGAGACTTTAGACAAATACTATTTCAGTCTTTTTCTTAAAGAATGAACGTACCTGATTGGTATCAGTAAATTGGTATGGTTTTTAAATGATCTTGTGATGATCTTTCCTTGTTTTCTGCCATTTAGATTTTTAAAGTAGACTAAAAAATGCAGGATTCCATACAATTCATTCATCTTCTCCCAACACAAATTGATTAAGTTAACAAATTTAAGTGGATTTAACATAAAATATTAAGCTGTCCCAAAATAAAGCTCAAGAATTGTTGTTTTAGCTCATTTTAAATTAGTTTGAACAAGCTGCTAAAATTTAAAGTGTAAAATCAGCTGTCTGCCGTATTTGTTTGTCTTTTGCTTTTGCATTCAAGATGAGAAAAATCCACATCAATATTTATACCTATTGATCCGTTTATCAGTCATTGACTTCCACATCAAAATATCGCTGCTAAAATGTCCATATTGTGCATTACTTGCTGGTTTTTGCTAATTACTTGCAAAATTTACGAGCAGTTTCTAAATGTAAAAATGTCCAAAATTTTTTTTTCCATGTTACTCCATACTTAAATAGAATTCAATTTTCATTTTTAGGTGTTTACTTTAACACTTTTTTTAACAATAAAAAAAAACACCAAATCAAAATAAGGAAACCACAAATAAAAAAGTACGGATTTCTAAATGACTTGTATTTCAATGCAGACAATACAACAAAAATGATTTAATGTACTCCTCGTGATTTATTTTGGAACGGTAAAACATTTACCACGTTGTAATGTTGCCATTCCTTTCCAAAAGTTCCATTCCTTTCAGGTGTAATTTTGTCCCATTTTTGCTGCAAACAAGTTTTAAGGTGGCTAACAGTATGTGGTCTTCGTTTGTGCTTCAAAATCCGCCACACATTCTCTATAAGAGATAGGTCGGGACTGCAGGCAGGCCAGTCAATTACCTGTATCCTCTTCCTCCGCAGCCAGGGCTTTGTAATGTGTGCAGAATGTGGTTTTGCTTTGTCTTGTTAAAATATGCCTGGACAACACTGGAAAAGAAGGCAGCATTATTGTGCTCCAAAATCTATAATTTTCAGCACTAATGGTGCCATCACAGAAGTGCAAGTTATCTTTGGCAAGGGCTGAATGATCCGTTTCTTTGGTCGGGAGCACAGGGCTTCCATTGCTTCCAAAAAATACCTGAAATACTGATTCACTGATCACAGTACACGATTGCACTGTGTGGTGGTTCATCCCAGATGCCTCTGAGCCCAGATAAGTTGACGGCACTTCCGGACTCTGATAATTGTATATAAATGCAGTAATATTGAAAGCTAATAAATCCGAAATTTAATGGTCAATAAGATACCTCGGGGTATGTTTGTTAAACCGTGTTGTACTATAGAGGAAATATTTAGCATATATGATATCACCATTTTAACAAAATCATATTCCGAGATGAAAGCCATATCATTTTTATAACTTGCACGTTTAATCTTGTTTTCAAAATCGTATATTTTCATGCTCGACAAAATGCCCTTGTTGTGTAAATAAATGTAATGTTTCATTTGAAATTGTTTCATTTTTTGTTAAAAGCAGTGTTGTGTAAAATCACTTTATTTGTTGAAAATTAATTCAAAACATTTTCAAAGCTGTCAGCAGATTTTGGCGGCAGAAATGTCATATTATGAATGTCCTTGATTTGAATGCAAATCTTCATTGTGCTCAGTTGTCATCATTGGAGTTGTCTGATATTATTTACCATTGATATGAGCCACCATAATATATGAGACATGAGAGTATTCAGATACCTATTCATGCCATGTGACTGACACTGCTTTGGAAAATATGAGCACAGGTGGAAACTCCAACCCATCCCCAACCACACGTACATGCCTCATGCTAAGCTGCTCGTGTGCAAAAGGCTGCATATCCAGTTTAAACACTCACATACTGTACATTTCCGTTACCACTCTCCATTACCACTTCAGTAATTAATAACAACTCCTAGCAATTAACAATGACTTTAGTGAACACTTCATTGAGTGATTGAACTTCTGAATCAGACTTTATGATTTATTTTGTGATGAATAAACTTTGTTGTACGTTATTTATTTGTTTCTTAAAAAACTGTCTTCTATTTATGTGCAAATGTCTTGTTGAATATATTTCCATGAAACGGCAGCGTATTAAGTTACAGAGATGGTCACCCTATAGCACCTGCAACCTTTAAGCTACACGCCTACATGTAGGTCTGAAAGGCCACAAGGATTTTTCTACATTTTATATTTTAATACAGTTTTTATGGGATATATGTTTAGTGTAGACGCAGCATTGGCTACTGAAAGGTGTGAAATGAATTCAGAAGATCAATTATTATTTGTCTAACAGCTGAAATCTTGCACATATTTTTATGGTTTAATAATATTGGTTCGTATTGTTTTATATAAATATTGTTAAAAGCCATTTGCAACAAAATTTTTCATACTGTACAAAAATAATGCTCATACCTACTTGTAATTCATGGTGTTTTTGTTTTATTTTCAGTTTACTTTAGTAACTGTAAACAATTAATTAAAAACAAAACAAAACAAAACAATGGACCATTTTTATATACTGATGACTTGTTTTGATAGTTAATAATATTGTAAATGGACCAAAGTCTTTTATTTTTTATTTTATTTTATTTTATTTTATTTTATTTTATTTTATTTTATTTATTATTATTTTTTGTTTGTTTATTTATTTATTTATTTTTATTTATTTATTTTTTAATTTTGCTATAATTTACAATTATTATGCTAGCATTGCACTGCAAAAATGCTTTCCTCATGTTTTGTTTTCTTCAAAACAAAAGCAAAATTATTTTACCTGTCCCTTTAGCAGATTATTTTGCTTGTTTTAATGAAAAAACAACTTAATTTTAATTTGAAGTTGGACTAGAAACAAAACAAAAACTCTTAAGTAAGAAAAACATTTTTGCAGTGTAAATTAGCCGCGTGAATGTTTCCAAGACAGTAGATGATCAACCACAACTCTCTGTTCTAATCTCTCAATATTTTTCACTCATTTGGAAAGTCAAAGAAACACTTTTAAAACTTAAATCTAAAAATTCTGAATTAAAAATTAGCTACGTTATTGCCCAATTTTTATATATAATAATTACTATCATTTATCATAATAATCTGCATAAAATTGACATAAAACTGCATAAAAATGTAATTAGATTTTTTAAATTACAGATTCTTACAGAGTTTTATTATACAATATACCCCAGAATTAGGGCTGAACAATGTATCATTTGAGCATCGATATCGCAATGTGTGTATCCGCAAAAGTCACATCGCAGGATTAGGTTATTTACTAAAGATTAAAAGATAAAGATATTATTAAATATGCTTATTTTTTAATTTTTGATACAATAATAACCATGTTATTTTACGTTTGATTGTTCAAGTTCTGCTCCATAAGCTTAATTGACCATAGTGTACGTGTGTGAATGAGAGTGTATAGGTGTTTCCCAGTGATGGCTTGCAGCTGGAAGGACCTCCTTCATGTTGGATAATCTGGCGGTTCATTCTATTGTGGCAACTTCTGATTAATAAAGGGACTAAGCCAAAAAGAAAATGAATGAATGTTCAGGTTCTGTACTTAGATATGGTTAGACTCGCCAGAAAACCATAAAGCACTGTTTATTTATTTTTGCTTATAATTGATTATATTTTATGCATACACACTGCATAGAAAAAGACTTGATCATCCCAGTTGATCTAAATGAATGAAATCTTTCCTAATAGAGCTATTCAAATCATCTGGTAAAGTTATATTAATATTGCAATATATACTGTGGCAAAATAAAATATATCAATGTCAGATTTTTTCAATATTGTGCAGCCTTATACCCAGAATCCATCCTTTGTTCCTTACATCATGCATCTTCACACACAGGTTTTACTGGGACTTGGTGATGCTTTGCCTGATGATGGGGAACCTGGTCATCCTTCCATGGGGAATCACCTTCTTTGAGGACCAGAACACCCTGCCGTGGATCACCTTTAACGTAGCCTCTGACACGCTTTTCCTGGCCGACCTCGTCTTCAACTTTCGCACCGGCATTATGGAGGGTGACAACTCCCAAATCATCCTAGACCCGCAAATCATCAGCCGGCGTTACCTGCGAGGCTGGTTCCTGGTGGATTTCATCTCCTCCATACCAGTGGACTACATCTTCCTGATAGTGGACATAGAGTCCCGGCTGGAGTCAGCAGAGGTGTATCGCACCGCCAGGGCTTTACGTATTGTGCGCTTCACCAAGATCCTCAGCTTGCTCAGACTGCTGCGCTTGTCCAGACTTATACGGTACATTCATCAGTGGGAGGAGGTAAGCAACCGATTCTAGATCTAGATTAGGATAGCAAAAACTGTTAGTTTACACTTTTTAGTTTATGTTTTTTTTTTATCAAGGTTAATGTAATATCTTGGTCCACCTAAGAAGTTACTTTTCTTGTATGTTAACATTAAGAAGACTTTGTTGACTGTTATATTGTTTTCATACTTAAATCTGTTATTTTTTAAATGATTGAAAATACTATAATCAATAATTTTTTTAAATATGTGGTGAACAGTACTTTATTTGTAAATGCAATCATTTAAATTTCCAACTTTTGTTACTTTTGTTGGCTATTAATTTTAGCTATCAGTCAAAATGCAAACATGTTAGTCAGATAATATTATCAAAATGCAAACATAGCGAAAGCCATATCACCCTTCAGCCCAAGACCGGTAACTCACTGAAGTTAAGCAGGGCTGAGACTGGTAAGTATGGTCTGTCTGCGGACTGCAAAACAGTGGCGTAACATGAAGGGGTGTAACTTTTAGTACAATACAGGCGTAACTTGATGTTATGGAGACCCACGTCAAAACTATGTTACATCAGTTACATAACGTCTACACCTTCCCCAACTCTTAACCCAACCATCATAGTTATTAAAGTCTAGACCTACCCTAAGCCTTAACCCAACCATTATAGTTACTAATGTCTACACCTTCCCCAACCCTAAACCCAACCATCACAGTTATTAACGTCTATACTACCACAACCCTTAACCCAACCATCATTGTTATTAACGTCTACACCTACCCTAACCCTTAAAACAACCATCAAAGTTATTAATGTCTACACCTACCCTAACCCTTAACACAACCATCACAGTTATTAACATCTATACTACCACAACCCTTAACCTAACCATCTTCATTATTAACAGCTACACATTCCCCAACCCTAAACTCAACCATCATTGTCATTAATGTCTACACCTACCACAAGCCTTAACCCAGCCATCACAGTTATTAAATTCAACACCTACCACAACCCTTAACCCAACCATCACAGTTATTAACATCTACACCTTCCCCAAACCAAAACCCAACTATCACAATTATTAACGTCTACAACTACCCCAACCCTTAACCCAACCATCACAGTTATTAACATCTACACCTTCCCCAAACCAAAACCCAACTATCACAATTATTAACGTCTACAACTACCCCAACCCTTAACCCAACCATCATAGTTATTAAAGTCAACACCTACCACAACCCTTAACCCAACCATCACAGTTATTAACATCTACACCTTCCCCAAACCAAAACCCAACTATCACAATTATTAACGTCTACAACTACCCCAACCCTTAACCCAACCATCACAGTTATTAACATCTACACCTTCCCCAAACCAAAACCCAACTATCACAATTATTAACGTCTACAACTACCCCAACCCTTAACCCAACCATCACAGTTATTAACATCTACACCTTCCCCAAACCAAAACTGAACCATCAAAGTTATTAATGTCTACACCTACCCCAACCCATAACCCAACCATCACTGTTATTAACGTCTATACTACCACAACCCTAAACCCAACTACCACAGTTATTAACGTCTACACCTTCCCCAAACCTAAACCCAACCATCATAGTTATTAGGGTACAGGTGCGAAAGTTGTGGAGGCTTTCTTACTTGACACGCTTGCCATTGTACTGTTATTTGCAACCACAGGGGGTGACGCAGAGTAGGCTAACTGTCGTGACAAAACGGATGAAGTCAGCGAGTTACATGGTGGAGTTGCTAAATGAATGAATATAATAATGTATCTAATGAATTGGTTGTGGATAAATTTGGAGAAAACTCACATTTGCAAACAACATTTTGTTGTGACATCTTACATGGTTTAATGGAATCTTGATAACTGCAAGTTACGCCTCTCTAACTTACGATAAGTTTTGTTTCTTCATGTTACGCCCCTGTCTTACAATCCGCAGACAGATACACTTGAGACTGGTCAGTACCTGGATGGGAGACCACATGGAAAAACTAGGTTGCTGTTGTAAGTGATGTTAGTGAAGCCAGCAGGGGGTGCTGAACCTGTGGTCTGTGCGAGTCTTAATGCCCCAGTACTGTGAAGGGGACACCATATTGTCAGTAAACGCCATCTTTTGGATGAGACGTTAAACTGAGATCTTGACCCTCTGTGGTCATAAAAAAATCTCATGGCACTTATTGTAAAAGAATAGGGGTGGAACCCCTGTGTCCTGGCCAAAATCTCTTCATCGGCTCTTACTCATCATGGCCTCCCAATCATCCCCATCCACCGATTCTCTCCACTTCACCAATAGCTGGTGTGTAGTAAGCGCACTGGTGCTGGTTGTCCTATGGCTGCCGTTGCATCATCCAAGTGGATGCTGTACACTGGTGTTGGTGTGAAGCGCTTTGGGTGTATGGCCTTACACCATAAATGCAATATATAAATACACGCATTACATTATGCATAAAATTTGAGTTTTGATATATAAATCATAATTATTTTTTTAAATATGTGGTGAACAGTACTTTATTCGCAAATGCAATTTTTATTTTAGTGCATAATTTAAATTTTCAAATTTAGGTGGAAACATTGATAATGAACACCATGTTTCTTATATGTATAATCAAAACGCAATAAATAACAGTGAACTGAAGAAGATCAAAAACCGAGCCTTGGGGAATGCCAGGTTAAACCTGCTATAACTGAGTGTGACCAGAAAGATGAAATCAAAAAACATGACCACAACTTCAGATCTATTCTAGCTGTCCATTTCACTTATTTTTATTGTTGTTTTTTACAGATCTTCCACATGACCTATGACCTAGCAAGCGCGGTGGTTCGCATAGTGAATCTGATTGGGATGATGCTGCTGCTGTGCCACTGGGATGGCTGCATGCAGTTCATGGTGCCAATGCTACAAGACTTCCCTCCAACCTGCTGGGTCTCCAAAAACAACATGGTGGTATGTTTGTCTCATAGATTTTCCAGAACAGAGGTGCCCCAACTCGGTCCTGGAGGGCCGATGTCCTGCAAAGTTTAGTTCCAACCCCAATCAGACACACCCAGGCTAGCTAATCAAGCTCTTACTCGGCTTGTTAGAAACATCCATACAGGTGTGTTGAGGCAAGTTGGAGCTAAAATCTGCAGGACACCGGCCCTCCATGACAGAGTTTGGGCACGCCTGCTTTAAAAAAATGCTCATCCCTTTCCTAAAGGAAGTCCTAAATGTATAGGAAGATACTGGAACATCGTATCTTCACACCACTGTGTCCCAGCAGCAATCGAATTGCTAAATTGCTCGGACTGCTAAGCGAATCACTGGTACAACCCTTCCTACTCCCCAAGAACTGTACTTATCCAGAGCGAGCAGAAGGGCTGCCAAAATCACTCTGGACCCCTCACACCCAGCACACTGCCTCTTTGAACTTTTACCTTCTGGTCGACGCTACTGAGCACTGCGCACCAGAACAGCCAGACACAGAAACAGTTTCTTCCCTCAGGCAATCCATCTCATCAACACTTGATGATAATAATTGCGAAACCAACATCACTACTTGCTATACACTTTTATACACATATACACTTATTTAACAACACACTTTACATGCCAATTTGCACATAACAGCTGCACGTATAACGTTGTATATAGTAATATACCTGTACATACACTTGTCAATTTGTATATTTGCATTCACTACCTACTTCTATTTTTTAAAATATATTTATTATCTGTTTTTTGTCCTGTCTCTGTAATCCTGTTGCACTGTAGAAGCTGTCACGAAAACAAATTCCTCGTATGTGTGAACATACCTGGCAATAAAGCTCTTTCTGATTCTGATTCTGAAATAAAAATAATAATAAAGGAGGGAGAGAACATTCCCTGCTAGCATTAGTACGTTGTTATTGAGCTCGAGATTTTTGGGTTTTGTCATGGCTTGTATTTTTTATATATTTTGTGTTGTACATTGTGTTGATGTCTATATTGAATTAATTTTAGTGATGCACTGCTAAATTTCTTTACGTAAAACTACATTTGGATATTAATAAAGACTCCTTGATAAATATTTATAAATTTGCTATATGTCTTACTATGCCAGAATTCCACTTGGGATGTCCAATACTCCTATGCCTTGTTTATGGCCATGAGCCACATGTTGTGTATCGGATATGGTGCTCAGGCTCCTGAGGGACCCACTGATGTCTGGCTCACAATGATCAGCATGATAATTGGCGCCACTTGCTATGCCATGTTCTTGGGCAATGCCACCAACCTGGTCCAGTCTTTGGATGCTTCCCATCGCCAGTACCAAGAAAAGGTACTAGCTGCTAAGTAAAGCGTTTTTGAGACATCGTTTTCTTGTTTTGTCAACAGTTTGGTTGCTTGGTTTGTTACAGTACAAGCAGGTGGAGCAGTACATGTCTTTCCACAAGCTACCGGCTGACATGAGGCAGAGGATCCATGATTATTATGAACACCGCTTCCAGGGCAAGATGTTTGATGAGGAGAATATCCTGGAAGAGCTCAGCGACCCACTTAAAGAGGTTACCTTTAGACATTTTCTTTTAAATTTATTGATATTATGACAATAAAATGTTTATTTTCTTAAATATTTAGGTGCACTTATTAGGGCTGCAATATATATTGTTAAATTATCTTTAGCATGGTAATAGTTTATGAAATATACATATTGCAGACATGTGGGATAAATTACATTTATTTTATGCATTGGTTGTTTATGTAAATTTGACTGTTCAGATGGGGCCTTACTATATTTACCCCATTCTCCAATAGTTGCTGTTCTGCTATTGGTTGGAGTAAACCCAGAGATGAAAATAAATACTTATATAGACAACAGCCAATAAGAATCACAATATCTGCTGCGGTTTACACTCATTCAAAGTGTTTTAAAGACTAAATGTTTGGACCTTGACACAGTTTTTTAGATCTGAAAAACACCTTTTATCTGTTTATTTTAATATCAATAAATAAATAATTTTTTAACATAGCTAACAAAAATAGCATTTTTCTAGGGAAATGTTGTATTGTTAGAAAGATCATTATCGCAAAACTCAACAACTATATTGCATATGTTTTTCCAGTATTGCGTATCCTTAGTACTTGGATATAACTATAATGGTTTTGATAAAATTTGGGACCTACTGTACTTACGTACCAAAAATTTACTAGCTTCTGAAAACATTAATAAAGGGCTCCTACGATGTAAAATCAACTTTTGGAAGCTGTTTGGACAGAAATGTGTGTAGGTATAGTGTGTCCATAGTCCCATTGAAGTGATATAAACGTAACAAGTCTCATTTATTCATTCATTTGGCTTAGTCCCTTTATTCATCAGGGGTCGCCACAGCGGAATGAACCGCCAACTTATCCAGCATATGTTTTTACACAGCAAATTCCATTCCAGCTGCAACCCATCACTGGGAAACATCCATACACACTCATTCACACACATACACTACGGACAATTTAGCTTACCACATGTCTTTGGACTTGTGGGGGAAACCAGAGCACCTGGAAGAAACACACGAACACAGGGGGAATATGCAAACTCCACACAGAAACGCCAACTGACCCAGCCGAGGTCTCGAACCAGCGACCTTCTTGCTGTGAGGTGATTGTGCTACCCACTGCGCCACTGTGTTGCCCGCACAACAAGTCTTTTTAGGTAAATTTCCTGATGTTAAAATAGGATCCAAATCTCAAAATTTTGAGGCCCACCACAACGTGATGTATCAGTGCGTTTTTTCATGCCCACAAATTATTGACAGGCGTGTATTAACATCCATAGTAACTTGTATAAACATGTCCACAGAACTGGATTTGCAAAGAAACTTGGATTAAAAGATCTGTTCCAACCTTCTGTGATCAGCTGCACCTCAAGAATGAGTTTTACAAGTATAAAAGTTTTTAAAACAGCATGGTTGTAAAAGCAGTAAAATCGCTATGTAATTCATAACCGCTGGAATCCCCCCAGCTGCATAGTGTCAGTCACATCTATAAATGAGGACACTTTAATCTCACAACAAGAGTCCTGGTTAATGAATTAAACCAAGCAAAATGCTACAGTTTTTGTGAGGGCTAGTAGCAGTATTCCTAATTCCCCATCTTGTATTGTGTGCTTGGCCTGCAGGAGATTGTGAACTATAACTGCCGTGGGCTGGTGGCTAACATGCCCCTCTTTGCAAACGCTGATCCTCACTTCGTCACAGTGCTCCTCTCAAAGTTACGTTTTGAGGTCTTTCAGCCTGGTGATGTCATCATTCGCGAAGGGACACTGGGTCGTAAGATGTACTTCATCCAGCATGGCTGTGTGAGTGTGATCACTTCAGACAACAAGGAAAAGAAACTGAATGACGGCTGCTACTTTGGGGGTGAGTTTGTTTGTTTTTTAGATACGAAATTTAGGTTTAGTTAACTCCGAAATGAAAAAGCTGTCATAATTCACTCAATCTCATGTCCCATAATGCTTTCTGATAAGATGAGACATTTCTGACACTTATTGGTGTAAAATATCCATGAGCACTTGAAGGCAACCTAAAACGTGATAATAAATCAAAATGTGGACAGCTACACGCATAAATTCATCATTTTCCACTTGTATTCCAGAGATATGTCTGCTGACGCGTGGACGCCGCACAGCCAGCGTCAGAGCTGACACTTACTGCAGACTTTACTCTCTCAGCGTGGACAGCTTCAATGAAGTCTTGGAGGAGAATCCGTTAATGAGGAGGGCCTTTGAGAACGTAGCAGTCAACAGATTGGGCCGTGAGTCAAACGGCTATGAACATTCCTACAAGAACATGGAGGATGACGGGGACTAATGTATTCTTTCACTCTCTGTGAACTTTGACTGAGCGGAGACTCACGGAAGACCAACGATGTAGGGAAAACATGCAGGATAAGTGTTATTGTCTCCAAATAATTGACTTTAATGACAATGTACAGTTGCAGTATGGTGTGATTTATTTCATTCAAATAGTGATTTATGATTATATGATATATAAAAATTCACTACCTGACAAAAGTCTCGTCTTTTTAAGTTTTAGGAACAACAAATAATAATATGACTTCTAGTTCATTTGGTATTAGAAGTGGCTAATATAAAAGGCAAAGGCCTCTAAATTACGCTTATTTAACCAAAATAAAGCATGATCATGCCTTGATTTTTAATTATTTAATTAGGACAGTAAGGTCTGACTTTGCTTAGACCAAAGTCTTATCACTTAACAGAAATAATGTCCAGTATAGAATATAAAGTCATGGAGATGTGAAATAAGAATTGATATTGTGTATGACTCTCATGAGCTTGGACCACTGCAACCACACATCTCTGCAATGACTCAAATAACTTATTAATGAAGTCATCTGGAATGGCAAAGAAAGTGTTCTTGCAGGACTCCCAGAGTTCATCAAGATTCTTTGGATTCATCTTCAATGCCTCCTGGACTGGCCAATCCTGACCTTCTTTGATTTTCTTTGGTGTGGAGGCTAAAGTATGAGAAGGAGCGCTATCCTGCTGAAGAATTTGCCCTCTCCTGTGGTTTGTAATATAATGGGCAGCACAAATGTCTTGATACCTCAGGCTGTTGATGTTGCCATCCACTCTGCAGATCTCTCACACGCCCCCATACTGAAAGTAACTCCAAACCATGATTTTTCCTTCACCAAACTTGACTTATTTCTATGAGAATCTTGGGTTCATGCGGGTTCCAATAGGTCTTCTGCAGTGTTTGTGATGATTGGGATGCAGTTCAACTGATGATTCATCAGATCAATCTACCTTCTGCCACTTTTCCAAATCATCAACTAGAAGTCAAGTTATTATTTGTCACTTTTACAACTGGGATCGACGACAAGACTTTTGTCAGGCATTAAATAAGATTAGACTTATGCTGGGTTCTCGTCAAACGCGAAAAGAACACGCGATTGTGTCACTTGTTCTAGTTTACTCAGGGTTTATTTTTTGAACTTCACTTTCTTTTTAATTTTAGGCGAATGCTGCACATTTAATGCAAACACATCACATATTCTGCGCCGTTTGTGCAGTCAGTAGACATTCGCTTCTGTTTCCACGTTTCCATTGACTTTGTAGGTACCCAGCAGGCACACAACATCATATGACATTGACCTTTATTTCTATTTTGGTTGCGACGTCACGTGAGCAAAATTTAACATCAGTGGATATCTAATACTGACGTCAGCTGGCGTTGATATTTGTTTGGTTTTAGGCTGTGGCATTAACTAACCAAAATCCAACATCAGCTTAACGTTATGATAAGACTTATATGCAACGTCAAAGTCTAACATCAGTAGACGTTTATCTTTGGTTGGTTTTATGTTGTGTAATCATCTTGACATTGGAATCTGACCTCAAACTGACGTTGGGTTCTAACGTCAAACTGATTTTCATATACAACCAAAATTCAAAGTTAGTCTGACATTGGAGTCCAACATCAAGTTTATGTCTGTGGTGTCCGGTGCCTGCTGGGTAATTTACTCCCACGAATGCTTATATTTAGTGTGAACCCAGCATTTTGTAGTTGACTTTTGAGAAACTGGATCCTTATGATTTGTTTTTTCAGACATAAACCATTATCAGCATATATGCAGCAATATTTAGTAAGCAATATTCATATGTTAAAATTAAATGACCATGTAAAAAACACACCCCAAAATTACTCGTTTATTTTTTTCTAAGGGTGTGTTCACACTTGGCAGGTTTGGTTAATTAAAACAAATTCTGATGCACTCGCTCTGTTAATGCAGTTCATTTAATGAACAAGATCTCATTCACTTCCCAATGAGCTCTGACATGGTTCGAAATATGAAAAAAGAGCACAACACAGACCAAAGAAAGCTATACAAACCAAATACAGGATGTGATTTCATAAGACATAACCATTTAAAGGGCAGAATGCTCTAGCAAACTTGTTTTTTTAATGTCATAGGGGCAGTGTTGTTCAATACAACCATTAAAAACATGTCTTTTTGCAACAGATTTTCATTTGTGTATGAGTCAGGGGGATTCCTGCTGCTCTTTTGACTTTTTACACAAGTTTTAAGGTCTTTACAAGGCCTTAAATGTTACAAATTTCCCTGCATTTGCACACATAGAATGAGTTGGTTTAGCCCAGTGCTAAAAATGACAGGACTAAATGTAATTGTCAGAACACTGGACCAATCAGAACTGAACTACAAATTCGAACATATGGCTAGTATATCCAAATTACCTTAAAATTGCCACTCATCACTCATCATAATGGCTCACAAGAATTTAATTACAGAGCTCTCTAATTTCCCCTGCATTTTTACTAGTAACAAATACAAATAGAGAGCTCTGTAATTCATTTTTTTACTAGTAACAATTAAATTTAGAGAGCCCTTTCGGTTAATTCTTACAGAATTACAACCAGGGAGCTTTACGATAACATTTATACTAGTAACATGTCTCCATTGACTTCTATTCAGTTATAATCACAGAGCGCTACAATTGAGTTTGTACTATTGTAATTTTTTACTAATAACAATTACAATTACAGAGCTCTTTAATGCAGTGCTTCAGTTCAGAATACAATCACAGAGCTCTCCAATAAATTAAAGATGTGTTTAATTGAAAAGCTCTTATGGAATTAAATTAGAGAGCTCCCTAATTGAAATTATTACTAGTAACAATTGAATTTAAGAGCTCTGCACTTCCATTGTAATTATGATGAGTGACACTGTGCTTTTTAAGCTAATTTGACTTGCCATAGGGAACATATACAGTAGTTACTACTCAGCTCCTGCAGCCTTCAGATTTACTCCCTGCTCATTTTGCATAGTTTTGCATACGTTTACGCAACTCATAACTCATTTTTAAACATCGTTTACATTGAAAATCCATCCAGCAGCCTGTTGCACTTATTGACACATTGATCACTGTTGTGCTGCTGGTGGAAGGACATTTGATCATTTATTAATTATGGAGGTAAACAATCAATTAGAGTTCTATTTTTTATTATTATACAATAATAATTGAGATTACGCTAAATTCCAGATCGATCTCGAGCACTTAAGGATCATGCATTGAAACAAAAGAGGCCTGTTAACAGAAAGACGAGGCTGAGCAGAGACGTACTGCCCAGTGTCATCTTACCGTCAAATTAAAGTATTAAACAATATGAGTCACATAATCACTGATTAAACTCATTTCCGTTTGCCCTGAGTCCTACTTATCTGTCATAATCAGTTAAAACCCCTTTAAGAAGAGGTTGCTTTCAGATGTGTGCTTTAGGACAAGGACATTTTAAATTAAGATTTTGTTAGAAAAATGTCTGTTCTGTGGATAGAAATAAAAATATGTATTATTTTGCCCCCCCCTAAAGTGTAAAACCTGGAGCTGATTTATGACTGTTATTGATGAACAACTTGGATTGTGAATATAAGCCTGCATGTTATGAAATTGAATGTTTTCCACATCACTAAATTATGAAAGTACATCTGTTCACCTGCACAATATGTGATGATTATTTTCAAGGAATTGTCGTTTAATTTATACCTAATTGTTTTCATATAATATGAAATAAAATGGTGAAATTATATATGACTTCACTAGAGTGGCTCCAAATAATAATATAATTAAAAAAACATAATAGCCTATCAGGTATCATTGGTTCCCAGCAGACACAGGATATCAACAAGACGTCAGATTGACGTTGTATCCTAATGTCGTGGGGACATTGCATTTTGTTTGGAAATGAAAATCGGGTTGATGTCAGAACCCAAGGTGCCAATGTCCAACGTCCAACCTAAAATCAACCAAATATCAACGTTTAATGATGTTGCAGCTTGGCGTTGTGTGGACATTACCAATATGATGTTTATCAGATGTTGGATTTTGGTTGCCATACCTGAAAAATAAATGTCAGTATTTGACATGACGTTGGTTTAAGATGTTGGCTCGATGTTGGATTTTGGTCACAACCTTTCTAACACAACTAAAAATCAGCCAAATATCAACGTCATTTGATGTCGTTATTGGACGTCAAAATAACATTGCCCTTAGACACTGACTAGACATTTAATTTTGGTCACCTGCTCTGCTGAAAGAAACAGCTTAGACCAGCCTAGGCTAGTGCTGGTTTTAGTTGGTTGACCAGCCTGGTTTTAGAGGGGTTTTGGCCATTTCCAGTCTGGTCTTAGTTGGTCAGGCTGGGAAATGACCAGCTAAAACCAGCTTGACCAGCCTGGATTAAGCTGGACATAGCTGGTTTTGGCTGGACTCCCAGCCTGGATAGAAGCTGGTTTTAGCTGGTCATCTCCCAGCCTAACCAGCTAAGACCAAGTTGGAAATGGCTGGAAACCAGGCTGGAAATGCCAAAACCCCTTTTAACCGGGCTGGTCGACCAGCTAAAACAACCAGCCAAGGCTGGTTTAAGCTGTTTTTTTTTTTCAGCATTGTGGCGTCACGACCTAAAGCTAACCTAATATTAATGTTTTATGATGATGTGTGCCTGCCTGGCTTGAACATTTCCAAATAGGCTAGCATGTTTAACTACATGCTACATATTTAACTATAGAAGCAATAGCCCATATTTCGTGTTTATTTATCATTTTCGTGTTTATCATTTCGTGTTTATCATTTTCGTGTTTATTTGACATAAAAAATTGCTTTTATTTTAATCTCCAAACTGCTATACAGTTTTATGACATTAACAAAGTCTTTTTTCCCGAATATGCTTTGAATTAAGATTTATAGCTGTGTTTTCATACTTCCCTTATATATGTTTGAGTAAATAGTGAAAGAACTGCACTGTAATTATTCAACAAAACCATTTGTACTAGACAAGTGTCAAATTAATTAGATTTTTTTTCTCTGAACCCTATGTGAATTCACAAAAATGCAGAAAGTCTAAAAGTGTTTTCATGCTTATTACACGATGGTATATATGGCTCATTTGGCTTTATTCTAACAGACATATTATTCAGTTGATTATTTGAATCACATTTTTATTTTGTTTTTATTGTGAGCAACAGCGCCTCCGCGCACAAACAGGCCGCCGCTGTTATTACATCCGGGTCGGTCACTATATTCCTTCCGCTGTTATTTCATAACGCTGATCCAGGGAGATCACGAAGGTAAGCAGCGGTTCGGCTTTCTCTTATTGCTGTTTTAATTTTTCGACATTTTGCTCCTGTAGTTTGACGTTAATCAGTGTAATATGTCACGGCAGATTATAAAGTAACTAAGCGTTGTTCAATGCCGCAGTCCCTCAAATGTCATGAGCGTAAATATGGAGGTCACTGCGGGACGAGTCCATTTTAACGAGTAAACTTGTATCTTGCTGAAGGAGTTAAACCTAATTAGTTCGTTTATGCAGTAATGTTTAATTTTAAAGTTGTGTTTGAACTAAATGTTGTGTGTTTATGGCTGCTGCTGAGCTAAGTGTTGGTCATTTGTAGTGTTGAGTACGTTAGTTAACTGTTCATGACATTTGTTGACGTTTTGATTGTTATTTTTTATTTATGGATTGTTATAATTTTGAAATTCAAAAAGCTTATGTTGTGAAGTAATTTAATATGATTGTCTTATCTAGATGTTTAACGCTTTCTCTGGTTGTCTATGTGTAAAGCTGCAAAAATAAAAGTAACCATTTTAGTGTGTTTGAGTTTTAAAAAAATGTTCTGCGAACTAATAATGACATTTCTTTATATTGTAAAACAAAAAAAATCTTTTTAGAGCACAAAATGAAAGTTTGAGATGATAACAAAAGCATGCCATGTTTTCAGACATGTTTATATGCCTTTCTAGACAACACAATTTAAATAGTTTAACCAGAAAAGTTAAGAAAGCAATATTTATTGGGAAAACACAGACCTTTTAATTTATGACAAATGAAACATTTACTTATTTTGACCAGTTGTCTGCTCAAAAAATTTGGTTTATTTTTTTCAGTTACTTATTTAGTTAATAATTAACTGTAACTGTAAGTAACTGATAATAATTGATGATTTGGTTTTTTGTCATTTACTTATTTTGACCAGTTAAGCTAAATAAAAATACACTGTTAATAATTATTAATAATGATTATATATACATGTATACAGTTGAAGTCAGGATTATCAGCCCCCTTTGAATTTATATATATATATATATATATATATATATATATATATATATATCCCAAATGATCTTTAACAGAGCAAGGACATTTTCACAGCATGTCTAATAATAATTTTTTTTTCTGGAGGAAGTCTTATTTGCTTTATTCTGGCTAGAATAAAAGCAGTTTTAAAATTTTTTTAAAAAACATTTTAAGGACAAAATTATTAGCCCTTTTAAGCCAACTTTTTTTCGATAGTCTACAGAACAAATCATCGTTATACAATAACTTGCCTTATTACCCAAACCTGCCTAGTTAACCTAATTAACCTAGTTAAGCCTTTAAATGTCACTTAATGCTGTATAGTGTAAGTGTCTTGAAAAATATATTGTAAAATATTATTTACTGTCATCATGGCAAAGATAAAATAAATCAGTTATTAGAAATGAGTTAATAAAACTATTATGTTTAGAAATGTGTTAAAAAAAATTTTCTCCTTTAAACAGAAATCAGGGAAAAAAATAAACAGGGGGGCTAATAATTCTGACTTCAACTGTATGTCTCCCAGCATTAAACAATTTCATTTTTTAATCCATTCAGCCCGTCTCTGGGTCTGACAAGAGCACTTTTAGCTTAGCTTAGCATAAAACATTGAATCGTATTAGACCATTAGCATCTTGCTCAAAAAACTCAAAAGGTTCAATAATTTTCTATTTAAAGCTTGACTCTACTGTAGTTACATGTGTACTCGAAAATAACATAAAGACATACAGAAAATATTTTTTTTTCTATGCTCATATGTTTAGAAACTATACTTTCATTACAGCGTAATAATCACAGAACTTTGCTGTTGTATTATGGCTGCAGCAGATGCAATGACATTACACTGCGTTTTTACCTGGCTGAGGACTATTTTGAGCTGTGTAATATCATTGTGCCTGCTGCAGTCATGGAATAGCAGCAAAGTTCCTTGATTATTACACCTGAATGAAACTTGTTCATTTTCCATCAGTCTTTAAATAGGACAGTTATCCATACTATTTGTTCATTTACATTAAGTCAAATTAGCAGATGCTTTTTATCCAAAGCAACTTACAATTGAGGAGGCATTCAGCGATTCAACAAGAAGAGCTTCATCAAGAATCTTGCTTCATTCTTGAGCAAGATGCTAATGGTCCAATCTGATTCAATGATCTAAGCTAAGCTAAAAGTGCCTCCGCCAGACACGAAGATCGTCTGAATCAATTAAAAAAAATAGTGAACCTCGACTGTTTTTGTCGAAGGGAGAAGCATAATGAGCCTATTTAAAAAAAATAATGGAGTGTTATTTTAAATGGTAATGCTTTCTACAGTTTTGTTTCTGAGGGATGCTCACTGTTCCGTTTCATCCCTGTTTTCCAGATAAGGATGTTGTCGTGTCTCGGCTCTCCAGCTCTTAGTCGGGTTCTGAGCAGCGGGGTGTCCCGTGCTCCTGTGGCTGTGGCTGTAGCTGGAGCCTCACGCAGCTCTGTGTCCTCCACCTCTGCTCCACACTGCAGGACTCTGCTCCGCTACAGCAGCACAGCTCAACAGGTGAAGCACTCTGATCCACTCGCTGCATCACTAATCATTAGTGCACAACAACAATAATCAGTGTGTTTGTGTGTCATACAGGAAACACCCAAGAAGACCAAATTTGGGCCTCTTGCCGACCAGGACAGAATATTCACTAACCTGTATGGACGCCATGATTGGAGGTAGAATCTATTTAACTGTATTATGAATTATATGTAAAACTGAGGGCTGATTTGAGTATTTTCTAATTATTATAAGCATTAGAGAAATTATACACACTTTTCTTTTTCTTTCTGGATGGTGTCTACAAGATTTATTTAAATAAATGTGTGACTTGTGTGTTTGTTTGTTTGTTTTTTTGCTTAATTTATTCATATCACATCCATTCATCCAGGCTTCAGTTTCACTTGATCCTTCATAAATTGTTGTAATCTGCTGATTTTATGCTTGGTTATTAATAAAGGTTCAGTAATATCAGTTTTGAAAATAGAAATCCACCAGAGGAATAATAATTTTTTTTTACTATTACTCTTTTCACTGTATTTTCCATCTAACCAATCTTATTTATTAAACACTTTTTATTGTTGTCTTTTTATTAGATGATTAAAAAACCTGGAACATAACAAGACTTTAGTTTTTGAAGGCTTCTTAAAACAGGGTGTCCGCGGGGTCTTAAAAAGTATTAAAAGTTGATAAATCAATTATGAAAAAAAAATTAAAAACCTTAAGTCAAATAGTCTACAGAACAAACCATCAATATACAATAACTTGCCTAATTACCCTAACCTGCCTAATTTACCTAATTAAACCTTTAAATGTCACTTTAAGCTGTATAGAAGTGTCTTAAAAATATCTAGTCAAATATTATTTACTGTCATCAGGGATAAAAGATAAAATAAATCAGTTTTTAAAAATGAGTTATTAAAACTATTATGTTTAGAAATGTGCTGAAAAAATCTTTTCTCCGTTAAACAGAAATTGGGGGGAAAAAATAAACAGGAAGCTAATAATTAAGGGGGGCTAATAATTCTGACTTCAACTGTATATATGTGTGTGTGTATATATATATATATATATATATATATATATATATATATATATATATATATATATATATATATATGTATATGTATGTGTATATATATATATATATATATATATATATATATATATGTATATATGTATATGTACGTGTGTATATATATATTGTTTTATTTATTAAATGTATCCTTCAAAGCAACAGAATTAGAATCAAATTTAGTTTGACCACTTTTATAGATTTTAATAAGCACCGATTAAAATAACATTAATGTTTCATTTTTAACTTAAATATATTTATTTTTCTGAATTACAGTGTACAATTTCACTCATATTTTGACATTTTATTGTCACGAAAGTTATTTAAAATACTATACACCTTAAATGCATATTCTATGTTTACTATGTATATAAAAATCTATTTTCTTTTTTTTTTTTTTGCTTGATGGGACATCTTTTCTTTGACTTGTATTTATACATAAGGTACATGTTTATAGTACACAATGAAGCATTATAAAAAGTATTATTGTTGGAATAGTGGCTGTGTTTAATCTGCTGAATGGTGTCTGTATTTTAGACTGAAGGGTGCCCTGAGGAGAGGTGACTGGTACAAGACCAAGGAGATTCTGGATAAAGGAGTGGACTGGATCCTGAATGAGATTAAGACCTCCGGGCTGCGGGGAAGAGGAGGTGCTGGATTCCCAACAGGGATGAAGTGGAGCTTCATGAACAAGCCCAGTGACGGCAGGTACGTTTTCACCACCACAACTCAACAATTAACAGTTCAGGTTCATACCAGGACTGTCAAAAATGTCCATATTGTGTCCAAGTTTTATAAGATTAAAGATGAAATGCAAGAGTCAATTGAAAAGTCAATAATCGTGGGTTATTATACTGACTGTTTTTTTCTGTGCTATGGCATTAATTTATTTCATTAATTCTCTGGATTTCTATTATCAAACATAGTATTGAGAATCAATAGGTTAAGAATTCCAGTATCATGACAACATTCATTCATACATATGGCATGACCCTTTAGTGACTTACTCTTTTTGGCTTGAGACTTCCGGTCTCATTCACTTACATTGATATTTAGACATTAAAAACAGCTTGTTATGCTGCTTGATGTTGCAAACTGGTATTTTCTTATGATATTATTCTACTTTTTATGTAGAAGTCATGAACACACTTGTTTGTAAAGCAAGTAGTTTTCTGCCATTTATTATTACTAGTTGTTTCTCCTATAGGCCAGTGTTACCCAACCCTGTTCCTGAAGGCACACCAACAGTCCACATTTTCAACCTCTCCCTAATCAAACACACCTGAATCAACTCAGCAGAGGATCAGAAGAGACTCCAACACCTGAAGTTAATGGGTCAGATAAGGGAGACATTGAAAATGTGTACTGTTGTTGTGCCTCCAGAAACAGGGTTGGGAAACACTGCTATAGGCCACTGAATTAAACTATCACAAAATCAAGCACACTTCCGCACTGCAGAATAAGGTCAGTAGGCAGATGTGAAAGCTTAGCCCCCGCTAATACTCTGTTTCCTCTCAGGCCTAAATATCTGGTGGTAAATGCTGACGAAGGAGAGCCTGGGACATGTAAGGACAGAGAGATCATGCGTAATGATCCCCACAAGCTGATCGAGGGCTGCCTGGTCGCCGGCAGGGCCATGGGAGCTCGAGCTGCCTACATCTACATCCGCGGAGAGTTTTACAATGAGTCCTCCAACCTGCAGGTAAGGAGGCAGAAAACGAGCCCAGACGAAAATAAGATCTTTATTTATTGATTAATTTATTTACATCTTCATTACTATGCGTATTGCTGCATGCTTGCATAACAGTTTTATTAAACATGTACATTCATTAACACAAAGATTGTGGATACTTTAGATATTTAAAATAAGAAAAATAATGCTTTTAAATTGTGACAGATAACCGATATTGGAGGCCGAGAGCCGATATATCGGCCGATAAATGTGTTATATTTTCATATTTTTTTGCATGATTGCAAACATAAAAGGTAAACAACTGATTTTATTTTAAAACCTTAGCCTCAGAACTGATGTTTGAACTTCTATTAATCAACTATTCATATTTTTGGCCAACTTTCTTTTTATAAAAAAAACAAACAAAAACAGCATTAATAAAACATTAACCAAAATAAAAATACCAGTAAAATAATAAAGCAGTGGTGGGCAGAAAGCACTTGAAGTGGTTTAACCAGTGGGAAAAATACTTTTAAATTATTTATCGGCTTAAAGATATTGGCCTAATTTTGTTATTGGAGTGACCACGATTACATTAAAAATGGTATTTATATTTTTAATGGTATTAAATTGAGGTGCTCAAAAACAGTTAGACCCTACAATAAATTCAACCAAACCTAATATTTTTGTGTCCTCCTTGTTTCTTGTTTATGCTCATTTTTGCATCACCACCATTAATTATTTTGAAATGGCTTAAATTTTGACATCGAATTATCTAATGTAGAATAAATAGGAAGTATTCATTTAAAAGAGAGACGAATCTGTCTCATAGAAATGTATTCAGGGTGTCCGCAGGGTCTTAAAAACTCTTAATTAATATCAAAAACAAATGTTTAGGTTCTAAAAGGTCTTAAATTTACTTGAATGTTGTGTTGTAGGGCTTAAATCATTTTAAACAGGTCTTAATGTCCTCTGTCTATGTAAAGTTACCTCCATAAAACTTGGTGTAATTATCTTCCTTATAATAAGATTTGTTAAGAAGTTCCCCATGTATTTTAGACAGACCGTTGTGCATAAATTTAGTTTATTATATAGTCTTTTAAATTGTAAATATTTTAACTAGATGTTGCTTGTTTTGACACTTTAAAAATTTGTGGTTAAGTAATAACAAAATTAAAATTGTTTCGATGAGGCAAGTCAAAATCATTGGCACAACCGTGCCATTAGAAAATCCTTAGCATTTAGCTCTGTATAAGTCAGAAATTTCATTTATAATAGTATTTTAACAACCTTAAATGGTATTAAATTTGATGCTATCAGGCTGTACTCATTTATGCTGGCCAGTATTTTTTGTTCTTTTGAAGACTTAAAATGTTGTCACGTCCACTTATTTTAAGCAATGCTTATTAATGAGTTACTTCGCTCAAAAATTAAAATGTATTCACTGTGTTTGCCTGAGAAAATAAAAAATGGCATATTTTACTTATTGTTGTCAACCATTATTGCAATTAATTGTGAGTCAAATCTCCAGTGTAATTCCCATATAAATGTGGCTGATTGTGCTACACCATAGGTCTCAAACTGGAATCCTGGACGGCCGCAGCTCTGCTCAGTTTTGCTTCAACCCTAATCAAACACAGCTGATTTAGCTCATTAAGGTGTTCAAGACTACTACAGACAAATAAGCGGGTGAAGTAGTTGGAAGTGGTTGGAGCTAAACTGTGCAGAGCTGTGGCTCTTCAGGATTTGAGTTTGAGACCACTGATCTACACTGTAGTTGATTTGTATTGAACTCTTGTGGTTCTGTGTGTTTCTCTCAGGTGGCCATTAATGAGGCTTATGCAGCCGGGCTGATCGGTAAAAATGCGTGTGGCTCCGGTTATGATTTTGACGTGTTTGTGATGCGTGGAGCGGGAGCTTATATCTGTGGCGAGGAGACTGCTCTGATCGAGTCCATCGAGGGGAAACAGGGAAAACCTCGTCTCAAACCCCCTTTCCCTGCTGATGTGGGTAAGTCAATAACCATTATATTCAATTCAATTCATTCATTCATTTTCTTTTCGGCTTAGTCCCTTTATTAATCTCAGGTCGCCACAGCGGAATGAACCGCCAACTTATCCAGCACATGTTTTAAGCAGCGGATGCCCTTCCAGCTGCAACCCATCTCTGGGAAACATCTATACACATTCATTCACAGTCATACACTATGGACAATTTAGCCTACCCAATTCACCTGTAGCACATGTCTTTAGACTGTGGGGGAAACCGGAGCACCCGGAGGAACCCCACACGAAGGCAGGGAGAACATGCAAACTCCACACAGAAACGCCATCTGACCCAGCCAAGGCTCGAACCAGCGACCTTCTTGCTGTGAGGCAACAGCATTACCTACTGCGCCACTTCGTCGCCATATTCAATTCAATTCAAGTGTATTTGTATAGCACTTCTTACAAAAATTATTGTTTCAAAGCAGCTTTACAAAAGGCATATATAAATATATATATATATATATATATATATATATATATATATATATATATATATATATATAAACATGGTTAACTTGCAGTTTTATTTATTTTTAACAATGGGGAGTTATGTTATTTTATTGATTTATTTATTTTTTTTAATTTTGGGTTTATTTATAACCCAGATTTTGGGTTGTAGTTTATTAGTTTATTTATATAGGAGATCTTTTAGGTATGTGTATTTAATAGAATTTTTCGGTATTTTAATTTATATTAAGGTCTTTGTATAGTAGATTTTTGTTTTTCTCATCATTGACCTGATATAAATAGTTTAAAGTTTTATGTCATCATATTTGTATGTCCTTGTTCATTTTTCAACGTTGATACGATACCTTATAAAACATTGATATTTGATACCATTTTCGATACAGTGGGGAACAAATTCAGCAACATTAATATGCAAATGAAGTAAAAAGGGGAAAATAGCTGGAGTATTTAATGGAATTTTGAACATTTCTTCATTTAATTTATATTAAGGTCTTAATGTATAGTAGTTTTTTCAGCGTAATTGATCTGTTATAAATAGTTTCGGGTTTTATGTCATCATAATTGTATTTGTCCTTGTGTTGTAGTGTTGTTGCGATACTGGAATTCCCAACTTCGATACGATAACTTGAAAAATATCGATATTCGATACCATTTTGGATACTGTGGGGAATAAATTCTGCAACATTAATAGTATGCAAATGAAGTAAAAAGGGAAAAAACTAACTAAAACCATAATACTAACTTAAACTAAACTGTGCAGCTCTACTGGAATGATAATATTTCACTTTATTTTTATGTTTTTCTTATTTGTTCAAGTGACCTGATTTAAATGTGTATTTTATTTATTCGATCAGTTATTAATATGACATGTTCTTGTTGCAGGCGTGTTTGGCTGTCCCACGACTGTTGCTAATGTTGAGACCGTAGCGGTGGCACCAACCATCTGCCGTCGTGGTGGCACATGGTTTGCAGGTTTTGGCCGAGAAAGAAACTCCGGCACCAAGCTCTTCAACATTTCAGGCCACGTCAACACCCCCTGTACAGTGGAAGAAGAGATGTCCATTCCCCTCAAGGAGCTGATCGAAAGACATGCAGGTACACCTCAGGCCAGCTGCACGTGAGATACCACCTATAGGATACACCCCTTCCTCTCTGATGCACTTCTAAAGTCTTTATATTTGCTTTTATTTTAATTTGCATAACCTCAATCTTTTTATTACTAATTTCAAAGTCACAAATGTTTCTGTAAGCAATTTGTTGCATATCATACTGTTCATGTGACAAATCAAATATGAATTTGACATGGAAATGGTTATTCCTGAGGTGATTATGGAGTCTTAACTGATGGTTTTCATGTAGGTGGTGTCCGGGGTGGTTGGGATAATCTCCTGTGTGTCATTCCCGGAGGATCCTCCACACCACTCATCCCACAACATGTGTGCGACACCGTTCTCATGGATTTCGATGCCCTCATTCAGGCTCAGACTGGTCTCGGCACTGCAGCACTTATTGTCATGGATAAATCGGTGAGTTCATTTGTAAAGTAACATGCTATCGGTTTTGTTTCTGTGACACACTTTAATATTTGACCATCTTTTTTTGTTCACTTAATATGATAGTTTTTATTGAGGTGCACTGATAGGATATTTGGTAACACTTAAATAGGGTGTTCATTAGACTGTCATGAAACCTTTATAATCGTATGAATGAGATTTTATGCATGCTGATAACAACTGTTATTAGGTGTCATTGGTTCAGTTATATTGTTTTAAAATCAAAGATGACATTGTTTGTTATGACAACTTGACATAAACAAATACATCACAACCTGTTTTTGTCTTTGTCATGACAACTTGACATTACCAAGACAAAATAACTTAAATCTGGCATAAACATGAGTATGGAAGCCATAACTAATTATGTCAAAAATAAAGTAAATAAGTCATAAATCTGGCATAAACATGAGTGTCATGAATATTTTTTTCTGATCACGTTTTAGCGGAACAAACTGTATTTGTCATTAAAATGTCTCATTCAAAGTTCCATTACTCTCTCAAATCATTTTTAAGAGCGTCATAATTGTATAAAAACATTTTAATGACATATTCAGCTTGTACAACTATAGTTGAGGTCAAAAACTATATTAATGAAGCTGTAATAAAATTCACGACATTTATAATGATTTAAAAACTATCATGTTTATGACAGGTTTTATTGTCTTGGTAAAGTTGTCATAACAAACACTTAATGATGGTTGGTATAAGCATGCATATAATCTCATTCACGTTCATGACATGTGTTAAGTCATGATTATAAAGATTTCATGACAGTCTTATGAACACCCCGTTCAAGTACCATGTTACCGGCTAGTTTATTAGCCAGTTATTTTAATTACTAGGCTGTATTTAGGCTAGATCCATAAGGCTAGATCCGTGTTTTTTGTTTTTCTGGGATTCTAAAAGTTTCGCACTCATACATGTATCATTTATTGAAATGTCTGATGGAAACTGTAAAACTGGTTTAAAATGGTGTGATATGTATTCTACACCTACAGTATATACGGCACTGTAAACAAACAAACAAACAAACCAAGCTGCAGGATGGTCTAAAATCACAGAAGAATGCAGTGAGGATGTGCATGAAGTCTTTCAGCATGTTTAGTACAGACATAAACACAAGAAGATGGCGAATGCACATATATCTAAAAAATATGTCAGGCGTGAACCTGTTAATGCATCTCCGCTGGTTGTCTAGCTGCTACAGAATTACCACATGGTCTTGCAATAGTGCTAATAAACTATATTATACTACATTATCGTAATTGTTAGTGTTTTTCTTTTTCATTTATTTATGTCTATGTCAGCCCATAGAACTGTACGGTAAAAGGTAAACAAATTACCAACAGCAAAAGCAACTCAGTCCTGTTAATATCACCAGCTTATAAAATCACAGATTTTTACCTCTATGATGCAATTTTCTGCTGTAAATTTTGAATTTTTTTTGCTGAAAACATTTTTTTTTTGTCTTCGTCATTAAAAATGACGTTAATCCATCCACCCATTTTATGCGCATTATGGTGTATCGTGCCAAGATGTGCATAAATTGTGAAAATGAGCATAAAATGCTTATGTGCACAACTGGGTAGGATGGACTTATCTGATAAGAAAAAAATGTGTGAAAAATGTATGTGCCGTTGTTATTCCAGTTTGGAAGTTTTTCGCATCTTTAGATGTAAATATAGCTACTGATGCTGAATAACATACTATCTCTGCTAGACTAAGAATATAATATTTGCATTTTTTTTTTTATCAATAATATGTCTGATAATTTGAGCATGTGATCATTTCATGTTTTTTCCACTTCACAGACTGACGTTATCCGAGCTATCGCCCGTTTGATTGAATTCTACAAGCATGAGAGCTGTGGGCAGTGCACTCCTTGCAGAGAGGGTAAAAATAAATCAGCACTTACAGTTGAAGTCAGAATTATTAGCCCTCCTGAATTATTAGCCCTCCTGAATTATTAGCCCTCCTGAATTATTAGCCCTTCTGAATTATTAGCCCTCCTGTATATTTTTATTTTTGTATATACGGAACAATTTTTTTCAACACATTTCTAAACATAATAGATTTAATAACTCATTTCTAACAACTGATTTCTGTTATCTTTGCTGTGATGTTAGTAAATAATATTTTACAAGATACTAGTATTCAGCTTAAAGTGGCATTCAAAGGCCTAACTAGGTTAGTTAGGGTAATTAGGCAAGTTATTGTATAACGATTGTTTGCTCTGTAGACATTTAAAAAGAAAATTGCTTAAGGGGGCTAATAGTATTGATCTTAAAATGTCTTTAAAAAAATTAAAACCTGCTTTTATTCTAGCTGAAATAAAACAAATAAGACTTTCTCCAGAAGAAAAAATATTATAGGAAATACTGTGTAAAATTCCTTGCTCTCCTAAACATAATTTAAGAAATATTATATAAAAACAAAAATCACAGGAGAGGGCTAATCATTTTGACTTCAACCATATATGAATAAACGTGTTCACATGCACGATCTACTACATGTCAGTCATTGTGTGGTGTGGCTCTTAGGAGTGGACTGGATGAACAAGATGATGTGGCGCTTCGTGAAAGGCGACGCGCGGTCAGCAGAGATAGACATGATCTGGGAGATCAGCAAGCAGATTGAGGGACACACCATCTGCGCTTTAGGAGACGGAGCCGCATGGCCTGTTCAGGTGAAACAAATGTCTATTTTTATGTCCTGGGATCCCACGGGTCATGGAATATCATGGAATTTTAAAAGGTTTATTCCAGACGTTGAATGTCAGGACATTATTATATGTTGTTTGTCAGTTATGAAAACTTAATATGAAAAAGATAGTCCTAATTTTTCAGAATTTTGACTTTTATTCATTTGATATCTTAAAAAATGTCTAGATTATTTTTGCCAAAAGCCCCTTCAGGTGTTTTTATAAAGATTTTACACCACAGAATGAGTGTTTATTAATTCTGAACACTATTTAAAAAAATGCTGTGTTCCATATAATTCCTTCTTGTCCCAACACAAATCGATTAAGTTAACTTAATCATTTTTACAAATTTAAATGGATTACACATGAAGCAATTAAATTGTCTCCAAGAAACTTCAATTGGGTTATTTCAACTCATTTTAAGTAGTTTGAACAAGCAGTAAAAGTTATTTTTGAGTGTTGTTTTTGCTAATTATTATTTAATTTCATTTACTTGTCAGTTTTTATTTATTTTGTACTTTATTTTTTTCATTTGTTTTCAATTAAAATGTTTTTTGACCAATAGTTTTACTCTGTTTTAGTTTGTTAAAACAATCTTGGATGACAAAAAACCTAAATGTAAGATTTTTTTCCCCCATATGTTTTTGTTTTATTAAATAATGCCTTTTTTTTCTCATAGTGGCTATTAAAGTCATGCAGAATGATATTCGATTTAAATATCGTAATTAACGTAAATAACACTGTTTGAATATACAGCTGGGAAAATAAGTATTGAAGACATCACCATTTTTCCTAAAGGTACATGAAATTTTCCACAGATATGGGTAACAACCAAAGAAGCATCCATATATGCAAGGAAAACAAATGTAATTAGTTTACAAATTAAGTTGTGTGTAATAAAATGAAATGGCGCAGGGAAAAAGTATTGAACACATGAAGAAAGGGAGGTGTAGAAAGGCAGTGAAAGCCCAGACAGCAGCTGAAATCTTTCAGTAGTTCTTCAGCAACCCTCTGCCCTTCGTCGTTGTAAATGAATATCAGCTGCTTCAGTCTAACATCTACATTATCATAAGGATGAAGATGAAACCAGAGTGGACATTTCAGCAAGACAGTGATCCAAAACACAGGCAAGGAAACTCTCAAATGCTTTCAGAGAAAGAAAATCAAGCTGTGGAATGGCCCAGCCAATCACCTGATATGATTCCAATAGAAAATACAAAATAAAGATCAGATTTGATAGACGAGACGCACAGAACTATCAAGATTTTTACACTCCATTGAAGTCTGTGAAAAACTCACAGCTGAGCAATGCATGTGACTTCATTCTCCATATGAGAGGCGTCTTTAAACTGTCATCACCAAAAAAGCCTATTATATAAGGTATTAAATACATTTCAGTAGTTCAGTACTTTCACTTTGTGTCATTTCATTGTTATAACACAACAAATTTTTCAGATTTTTATGTTTGTATTGTTTTTGTTCAACAGCTCCTTTAGAAATATTATTCCTAGGAAAAAACATGACATGTTCAAAGCTTATTTCCCCCACTGTATCGCTAATGTAGAAGCACAACAACGGCCTGCTTTTTCCATTATTAGATGTCATGCAAATTCAGCGTGTTAGTCAGGAAAAAGTCTTGGAATTTGATATTTGGCTTAAAGTGGGAACGCTCCATGTCATGTTATTATATCTGAATAATTCAAACGTCGCTAAATGCTGCCTTTTAATTAAACGTGCCTTTCTTCCTTGGCAGGGCTTGATCCGTCACTTCCGCCCTTTGATGGAGAGCAGAATCGCAGACTTCCAACAGAAACAGCAGGCACGCGCTTGAAGACTCCACACTGCTCTCACTCACCCTGACGCTTTACAGTACATTTATTTAAGCAAACCAAATTCTCTTGCTCGCTGCTGTGTAAAATGCTCCCATCCACCTTTTCTTTCTTTTACATCCATTAGAAGCAGTCAGAACGTTCAAATATTTTAACAGAGTCTGTCCTGTCGTGGTGATTATACCCGCGATGCATTAAAGAGTGAAAACTGAGCAGATGTATTCATAAACAGTGAGTAAAATGATTATGGTTAATGTAATTATGCTAAATCTCATACTGATGTTGATGCTGTTTTTCTTGATAAGAAAATCGTACACTGTATAAACACTTATTTGTGGAAATAAAGAGCATAGACGTTTAAAAAATGGTGTTCATTAATCGGCGGTTTGAGGGAAATGTTTGGTATTTTGGGTTTGTGTTGAACATTGGTAGACACTTCAAAAAATGTGATTCTTTTTTAGTTTTTGTCTTGTTTCTAGTCAAAATGCTTAATAATTCTTAAATGAAGAAGCATTTTCTAGATGAATAAAAAAAATATAGTCTTGTTTTCAGAAGTTATGTTTCAAAATTGAGTTTTTTTACTTAAAACAAGCAACATAATCTTGTTTTTGATATGAAGTTACCCCGCCGGCTGATTAATTTGATTGTTTGAAGAAAAATACTCACTTAATTTGGACACATCACACTACCTGACAAAAGTCTTGTCGTCAATCCCATTTGTCAGAGGACCAAATAGTAACTTGACTTTTTGATCATTTGGAAAAGTGGCAGAAGGTAGATTTTTCCCATGAGTAATCTGTTGAACTGCATCCCAATCATGACAAATACCGCAGAAGACCTATTGGAACCCACATGCACCCAAGATTCTCATATAAATCAGTCAAGTTTGGTGAAGGAAAAATCATGG
Organism: Danio aesculapii; assembly: GCF_903798145.1. NCBI lineage: Eukaryota > Metazoa > Chordata > Actinopteri > Cypriniformes > Danionidae > Danio > Danio aesculapii. Next base: position 11,219,192 of record NC_079453.1, read on the forward strand.
TTAGGGGTTACATTTAGTATGGGGGTGTGCGAGAGATCTGCAGAGTGGAAGGCAACATCGTCAACCTGAGGTATCAAGACATTTGTGCTGCCTATTACAATACAAACCACAGGAGAGGGCAAATTCTTCAGCAGGATAGCGCTCCTCTTACTTCAGCCTCCACATCAAAGTTCCTGAAAGCAAAGAATGTCAAGGTGCTGCAGGATTGGCCAGCCCAGTCACCAGAAATGAACATTATTGAGCATGTCTGGGGTGAAATGAAGGAGGATGCATTAAAGATGAATCCAAAGACTCTTGATGAACTCTGGGAGTCCTGCAAGAACACTTTCTTTGCCATTCCAGATGACTTTATTAATAAGTTATTTGAGTCATTGCAAAAACGTATGTATGCAGTCCTCCAAGCTCATAAGAGTCATACACCATATTAACTCTTCTTCCACTGCAGCATGACTTTATATTCTATACTGCATATTATTTCTGTTAAGTGACAAGAATTTTGTCTAAGCAAAGTCAGACCTTACTGTCTTAATTAAATAATTAAAAATCAAGGCATGATCATGCTTTATTTTGGTAAAATAAGCGTAATCTAGAGGCCTTTGCCTTTCATTTAAGCCACTTCTGATGCTGCTAAATGATCAACTAGAAGTCAAGTTATTATTTGTTGTTCCTAAAACTTGGATAGGCGACAAGACTTTTGTCAGATAGTGTATTTCTGAAAACAAGAAAAAACTATTATCTATAAAATGTTTATTGATTTAAGAAGAATTAAATAATTGAGAAAAGAAACAAGACAAAAACTCTGAAGAAAAGCACTTTTGCTGTGTGTTTAAATAAAAGCAGTATAAAAAAGTACAATAAAGCTTAGTTTTTGAGATCTTTGAGCTTATTTTTTTTAGAATCATTCATCACTGCGGTCTTTAATGGTTAAAACAAAATTATATTTTCGTATAAATATTTGTGTACAAACTTCTAGTACTCAGAAGCTAAAGAAGCCAGAATTAAAACTATATATTCAGAAAACTTCACAGACTTATTGAAAATTCCATTAATATAAACATAATGCATATTTTTGAAAACCATTGGAATGACAAATGTGCATGACAAATCAGTAAACCTGGCTGTGTTCATGGAATTCTTTGATGTGTTCATCCCTGGCTGTGTTCATAGAATCCTTTGATGGATTCTATCAGGTTTCTATTGTTGTTTATTTATTTGCTTTTCAGCTAGCCTTAAGCGAATAGATTTCTTGCCATTGAGAAAAGAAATGGTGTGTGTGTGTGTGTGTGTGTCAATCTAAAATTCTTCAGTACTTATAATTGACGTCATTTCTCAGCCAGTGACGTCGCGTTCTAAACGTTCGATCTGCATTCCCATAAATCTCATCAGTTCTCTCTCAATATTGCTGTTTTTACTTGAACAAGGTGAATTCAATACCGACGGTATACGAGCCACGCCAGTCTCACGAAGTCCGCTTCGTGAAGCTTCACTCGGGCCGTCTGTGCTGTAGTTCTTCGCGGTTTGCGTTTGTAAACGCAATATCGCGAAGAATAGTTTGTGTTTGTTGCTCAAATTGTGCCGCCAAGCAATATTTCGGTGTAACCAGCGCCCGGTTTGCTTGTGCATGTTAGGCAGGTTGCTACACGGGGCTTCGAGGACCCTCAGGGAAACACGGGAGGCCGGTAGTGGGACCTGCTGCCAGGGTTACGGTGGGTGTGAGCAGCATGGCCCACTCATCGTCTATTTTAAACTATAGTTTCAAACTTTAGTTTACTATTTTTTAAAATAGAAACATGGTAAGTGTATGCCTGTTTGTTGGAATGTTGTGATGTTCTCTTTTGTTTTTAGCAGAGTTGTCAATCCATCCTCGATTCAGAACAACGGTCAAGAGCACCGCGGTTTATCATGAGCGCACATTATAATAGCTTTTTTTGTTTTCTTTCTGTTCCTAAGTTTATCTTTTAGGTCGTTGTTGTCAAATGATTTTGCAGGTCAAACTAAATAAAATATACTCTTTCTAAACACCTCAATTGGGTTTTTATTTGTCTTAGCCTTCCTGTGAAAAGTTTAATTCTTTTTAAAATATTTCCAGAGGGTGATTACCGGAGAGAAGCAATAGTATCTGCTTGAGCCTTGATGATGCAAGCTGAGACTGCATCTTTCATATTTTGTTTATTTTCTGAAAATTTATATTTTGCAGCCATAGAAGGTTATGAAAAATGATGAAAATATATGGAGTTCATTTGCAAAAGCAGATTACTCATTTTTTTTGTGATTTTCTGGTATTTATGCTGAAATAAAACATGCTTTATGATAATTGGTAAAACTGATGTTTTTTTTTAGTAATGTTACATTTACATTTAAATATCTATCTAATAACAATAATGGCAACAATAATAATATGACTATGTCATTTTTGTAATACAGAAACCTTTTCTTTTGTTCAAAACAGGATTACTGCCACCCAGTGGAATAAACTGACACCTTTAGAAATAAGATGGACCAAGCAGATCCTAACACAAATAAAACCTTAAAATGCAATCGACAAAAATCAGCAATATCCTGAATGCATTGTAAAATTGAGAGGATTTTCTGTAAAATAAGACCATATTTATCAATCTACTTCAATGTATGCACTCTCCCATTCCCAACCACGTGATTGCAAACGACACATGCTTCAACGTGAATGGACCAATTAACGTCGACCAACGCATTTATTTTAACATACACATTAGAAAATTTCTATTTTACAGACTGTGTACCTAGATGTCTGTTATATGTTTATGGCTGTGCATACCACTAGATCGATACATCCATAAACCACACCTGCAATTACTATTTTATTTTACTTGCAACATTAATCTGTGAAACTCAGAATTAAAACATTCTCCTGCCCCGTGTGAGGATCGAACTCACGACCTTCAGATTATGAGACTGACGCGCTACCTACTGCGCTAACGAGGCGGTGATGGAATAGTTGCAATGGTTTCTGGGTAAATACAAACCCAAACAGACGTAATGTGTATGTATTTATTTATTTATACCTTAAATACTTTTGAAAATGTCGTTTTATTTTTCTTTTAAGATACTATTTGCTTTTATTAAATCGGTTGCCAGAAATGGCCTCTAAGCGAAAAATAAGACTGTTGCGACCTCTAACGAGAGCTTTTGATATTGCAGGCGAGACGAAAACATCAAAATATAACATTATCCTTTTATTTACTATCCATTTATTATCTATTCATTTTTTGTCTTTAGATTTGAATTAAATGTCCACTTCAGCATCTCTTACACAAACATAGATATGTTCTGGATGTTTTCTGGTAGATAATACACTTACCGGCCACTTTATTAGGTACACGTTACTAGTACCTCGTTGGACCCATTTTTGCCTTAAACTGCCTTCAAGATTTGTGGTATAGATTCAACAAGGTATTAGAAAATTCCTCTGAGAATTTGCTCCATTTTGTCATGATAGCATCAAGCAGTTGCTGCAGATTTGTCAGCTGCACATCCATGATGTGAATCTGCCGTTTCACCAAATCAACCAAGTCGCTCTATTGGATTGAGATATCGTGACTGTGGAGGCCATTTGCGTACAGAGAACTCATTGTCATGTTCATGAAACCAGTCTAGGATAATTTGCTCTTCATGATATGGCACGTTATTCCTGCTGGAAGTAGCCATAAGAAGATGGCTACACTGTGGCCATAAAGGGATGGACATGGTCAGCAACAATACTCAGGTAGGCTGTGGTGTTGACACAATGTTCAATTGGTACTAATGGGCCCAAAGTGTGCCAAGAAAGTATCCTCCACACCATTACACCACCATCACCACGCCTGAACCGTTAATAGAAGACAGGATGGATCCATGCTTTCATGTTGTTGACACCAAATACTCATCCTGCCATCTGAACGTCGCAGTAGAAATCGAGACTCATCAGACCAGGCAACGTTTTCCAATCTTCTATTGTACAATTTTGGTGAACCTGAGTGAGTTGTAGCCTCAGTTTCCTGTTCTCAGCTGACAGGAATGGCACGTGGTGTGGTCTTCTTCTGCTGTAGCCCATCTGCCTCAAGGTTGGACATGTTGTGTGTTCAAAGATGCTCCTCTGGACCTCAGTCGTAACGAGTAATTATTTGAGTTACTGTTGTCTTTCTAGCTACTGTTGCTCAGCTGGAACCAGTCTGGTCATTTTCCTCTGACCTCTGGCATCAACAAGTCATTTGTGTCCATAGAACTGCCACTCACTGGATATGTTCTCTTTTTGGACTATTCTCTGTAAACCCTAGAGATGGTTATGTGTGAAAATCCCAGTAGATCAGCAGTTTCTGAAATACTCACACCAGCCCGTCTGGCATCAACAACCATGCCACATTCAAAGTCACCTAAATCCCCTTTCTATCACATTCTGATGCTTGGTTTAAACTGCAACGGATTTTCTTGACTATGTCTACATGATGCCTTTAAGCAATGACTTGCTGCCATGTGATTGGCTGATTAGAAACTTGCGTTAACCAGCAGTTGGACAGGTGCACCTAATAAAGTGGCCGGTGAATATATATATATATATATATATATATATATATATATATATATATATATATATATATATATATATATATATATATATATATATATATATATATATATAGAGAGAGAGAGAGAGAGAGAGAGAGAGAGAGAGAGAGAGAGAGAGAGAGAGAGAGAGAGAGAGAGATACTACAGAAAATTGTGAAAATGTATTTTTATTTTACTTTTTTGCAGTATTTATGAATTATGGATTGATACGCATTTCCATGATATGCATCTCTGACTTCAACTGACTTCATTCAATGTTTTTTTTATCTTTTTATTTTGTGGTAAAATATATGCAAATAAATGCATCTTCATTTATATAAATAACACTTTAGAAAAATTGTAATCAAAAGGTGAAGTAATAATTGTTAGTGTCTGGCCTTTAAATATATTTACAGAATGACATCATGTTTGGCAACATGTTTGGAAACATGTTTGGCAAAAAGCAAACAAAAAGGAATTTACACACACCTGTCAACTTTGAGATTTACAGGTTTAAGATATAAATTACAATATGAATTAAAATAATTATTTATAAAAGATAAAAGCCATATTCACAAAAAAACATTTCTCTTGCATAGACCTCCACTTCAGCAACACTTACATTCATAGTTTTATTCATATCTATATTTATACGTTGTAAAACCTGAACTCAAATACAGAAAATTGTGATTAGTTGTGATCAGTTTTTTTGGTGTATTTTCTGTATTATGGAGAAATAAATAAGATACTGTCAAAAAAGACATCAACATTTTGAAATTGCCTTCATCCAAAGTTCACACATTTTATTTTGTGTTAGAAATATGTAAATTACTTAATTACTTAATTTGCATATGTAAACAATAATTAAAATTAATTTAAACTACTGCAATTTTTACCAGCATTAATGTACTCAATCAATTTGGGAAGTATGGTGATAACTGTTAGTGTCTTGCCTTTAGAAATATTTACAGAATGACGCTTGAAAAAGAAAAAACTCCATCTCCCATAATGCCGTTCATTTCCTCCGCTATCTCGCGCCTTTCCATCTTGTTCCTCTCGAGAGCTCAGCGCCGTAGTTGTTGTTGTGGTATGTAATAATGGCGGCAGCAGGAGGCGGATTAGCAGCCTCGGCTGTTGGAGCGACCGTGAACACCACCGCCACCGTTCGCTGCCGTTTCCCAGGTCGGCCATGGACGGCCCGGAGCCTGCAGAGGACGGAGAAACGCTCTCATGTCGGTCGGGTGAGGGCTGAAGACAGAAAAGGGCCGCGGCCCGTCGACGTTGGAGCGACGCTGAGAGAAGATCCGTTTCTGTCGCGGCTGCTGGGGTTCGCGGAGAAACACAGGCGGCAGCGCGAGGCGGGATTCTGCACCAGCGACGAGGAGGTGAGCGCCTACTTCCTAAAATACACCACGAATGGGCATTTAAAGTGCAGCTTTTAGCATGTCGGCGAGTTGCTGGTGTCAGTTCCTGCAGAGATGCAGCCACCTGATCGCACGGCCGCGAGCTTTACAGATTACAGAAATGATGGTGCCTCTGAAAAGTGTTTTGGTAAAGTTAGATTTCTATTCGGACATTCTCCTCAATAATGTAATTTCAGAAACGTATTTTTTGCATATTCTACATTTTGGAGTCATATTAGCAGCCAATCACTATCAAAGTGCAACATTGTTCACAGTCTATTAAATAGTGCTAATGTTTTGAAGTGCTAACATGCGATTTCAGACTCGATATTCAAAGTAGCCACTGTTCAAAAGTGAACAGATGGGAAAATATATAAAAAACTTTACCTCAATAAAGAGATTGAGGTAAAGTTGGATTTATATTCGGACTTTCTCGTTTGTATAGTTTCAGAAAAGTATTCTTTGCATATTCTAAATGGGGAAATCATATTAGCAGCCAACGACTATCAAAGTGCAACATTGTTCACGGTCAATTGAATAGTGCTAATGTTTTGAAGTGCTAACATGCGGTTTCAGATCCAATATACAAAGTAGCGTGTCACAGGTTGTCACTATTCAAGAATGAACTAATGTAAGAAAATATAAACAACTTTATAAAAATAAATAGTTTGAGGTAAAGTTGGTTTTATAATATCGTTTCAGAAAAGTATTATGTGCAAATTATGAACGGAGAAATCATATTAGCAGCCAATGATTATCAAAGTAACTTACAACATTGTTTACAGTCAATTAAATAGTGATAATGTTGTTTTGGAGTGCTTGTATGCGGTTTCAGACTCTATATTCAAAGTAACGTGTCACAATTTGCCACTGTTCAAAAGTGAACGGATGCGAGAAAATATTTACCTCAATTTTAAAGGGTCCCCGTCATATCTTGATCATTTTCCGGGCTTAAGGGGCTCTCCAGGCGGGCATTTAGCTGTGGTTGGCGGTGCTGCCGGGGATACTGTGTGTATTTGTGGGTCAGTGACACTGTGGTGCGCGCTGGTTAGTTATTAGGGAGTTAGAGTAAAGTTATCAGCTTTCAGACTCGTTGACCTTATAGCTGATGGGTCTGTTTGTCTTTATTTTGGCTGTATAATTAGCTTAAATGCTTAGGAGGCGTGGTCTGCACCCGGTATGTATTTTACATGAATGTTTTCTTTCTTTCCAGAACCCTGCTAAAAACAGCTTAAACCAGCCTAAGATGGTTGGCTGATTTTAGCTGGTCGACCAGCCTGGTTTTGGCCATTTCCTGGCTGGTTTCCAGCTATTCCAAGCCTGGTCTTAGCTGGTCAGGCTGGGAGATGACCAGCTAAAACCAGCTTGGGGGGCCGGCCAAAACCAGCTATGTCCACCTTAAACCAGGTTGGTCAAGCTAGTTTTAGCTGGTAATTTTCCAGCCTAATCAGCTAAGACCTGGCTGGAAATGGCCAAAACTCCTCTAAAACCAGCCAACCATCTTAGGCTGGATTAAGTTGTGTTTCAGCAGGGAATTGATTTCGGATGAGGGCTTTAATAATTCTACTCTGCTTGTACAGTGTCAGGCAGGATTGTTTATACTGAGGTAAAGTCGGATTTATATTTGCACATTCGTTTAGTGACAACTTATGGTTGTCAAAATATGGTTTACCATGGTAATTTGAATATTTGGTCTGAAATCACAAAAAGTATGACCTGAAAACAGCGCTATCACTTTATTTGACTGTGATCAATGTTGTACTTTGGTAGCCATTGGCTGCTAATATTATTTCATTGTTTAGAATTTTTAAGAAATACTTTTCTGAAATTTAAGTTTAGGAGAAAGTCCAAATGTGTGAATATAAAACCAACTTTACCTCAGTATTGTTTATAAACTTTAACTTGATTTCCTTAGAAGTGCACTTCAAGTTTTTCATTCAGCAAAACTTAATTTTTGTAGAAGCTGCTTTTTAATTTTTGTGTGTCAGAATGATTATTATAATTTATTATAATGATCATGATTATCAGAAAAACAACAAACTTGGGCCCAATCCCAGTTCTTCCCCTTAGTCCTTCTCCTTACCCCTACTCCTCATTTTGTGCATTCACATGAAGGGGTATGGGTGTCCCAGTTCTCTTTAGCATGAAGGCGTAGGGCTAAGGGGAAGGGCTAGAAAGCCCTTGAAACTGAGATTTTTCAGGACCATACTCGAAATAGAGGGGTATGAAAGTTTCCCAGAAAACACCAGTTACAACAGCAGCATGGCTGCACACTGAAGTAAGCAGATGCACAAATTAGTGTTCTTTTGTCATTATTACGAATTTTTACAACAAACAAGCATATGTCTTAATACATTCATAAAGGTGTTTGTTTCACCGTCATGAATTTCGCTATGTATAATCCATAATAATAATAACTCCTGTACAGTGGTCCCTTAACATACTTTCACATCTATCACTTGATGACGGTCGAATACCCTGTCAGAAAAGTCTAGTGGCTGGGCATAAGCTTTTTACAGTAGCTGTGTCTCATTTCAGAGGCTGCATCCTCCGAAGGATGCATTGGAAGGGCGCTGCGTCATTGCGGCGCAACAAAAGCTGTCTCATTTTAAAAAAATAAATAATTGAAGGCTCCTTCAAATGTAGCCTCCAAATACATCCTTCGTTTCCCAGGTAATGAAGGACATAACCCGTGGATCCTTTGCGGCCTCAAATGTCCCAAGATTCGTTGCGCGCTGATAACGGCAGGGCGTTTTTAAAAGAAAACTCTGGATCTACTTGGATAAAAAACAAAAAGAGCATGCCATGTCTTACTAAAAAGTGATTTTATAGACAGTTTACATGTTTGTGTACATGTATGGATCTAAGGAATTATATCTCCAGCTTCTGTAAACCTTCAGATCGCTTAAAATAAGTTTTAACCACTCTGAGGAAAAAAGTCATTACAAATGTTATTACCGCTTCTTAACAGCAGCTGTTATGGCTGCTAGGTGACTAGATATGTCCTCTGTAGGCTAGATTGTCTCATTTCAAAACGCTCGGTTCGGCCTGTGTGGACTTCGAAGTACCCACCTTTGGAGTCTGCATCCTTCGGAAGATGCAGCCTCTGAAATGAGACACAGCGGTGTAAATGCACAGTACAGTTACGAGCTTATTGCCACATTATATCGTTATGAGAACATATCGTTTTCTTCAGTAATTCCTGAAAATAATATAAAAAATAACACAACTGGAATAACTACAGCAGTCGCTATTGTCCATCTTATATGAAGTCAGAGCTTGCGATGACATTTGATGACGCGTGCAGGTGTTGTAGTGCTGTCTCACTTGTTAGGGGTAAAATTTGAAGCCCTTCTCCTTCACACTGTTTCCAGGGCCAAGGGGAGTGGGTACAAAAATAGAATTGGGTTTGGGCATTAGTATAGGTGTTGCCACTGGAAACTAATTTCGTCTAGTGGAATAATTTGGTAGTGCGTTCAATTATAAGCTTTCTGAAAGCTCATTTATTTTGACTTCTCAACTCTGAATTTGGATTTAAATTTATGACTTCAGTTTGCTTAGTTTAAGAGTAGATTTCGGAACATAAATGTGGCATCTAAATTAATTTGACTAATGTATTTTTCATATTATGAAGTTTGTCATCATTTATTCAATCTTCACTTGTCACAAATCTGAAAAATGTTGGAAACTGGTAAGCATTGATAAAGTTCTGCAACCACTTGAGGGGGCTTAAATGGTGAGTAAATTTTCATTTTTAGTGAATCTTTTTAAGTCTGCTCTCCAAAGCATTCAACATTTACAACAATATCTCAGTTTCACAGATGAAGACTTAATTCCAGACTCAAATGTAATTCTGACCTGTTTTAACTGAAAGAAGCATGTGCTGATTGATCTTGAAATGTATCAGTGCCCTGTAGGGACACCAGTAAGGATTTTTTTGTTAAAGTGCATTTATAACTATTACTAAAATATCCTTATTGAACTGTTACCTTATTCTGGCTTAGTCTAAAACCTGTCTGTGAAGTCTGGCCTGAGTTGAACATTACATTTGAATGACTATGCAGGGTTATAAGTGGTTAACAGGTTATAAATACATAATAATTACTGCACAAATAGAGTACCATAACATCACCTTAAATACAACATTTATAAATACATTAAAATATGATATAGCTTGTATAGAATAAATTAGAGTAAAACGATAATGTTTGACTGCCATACAAAAGGCTGTCATTGGGATAACATTAAGACTAAAACATCTAATGTGTAATGTTCTTACATCAGGCTTTATGGCTTACAAGTCATAGTAAAGAATTGGCCTGGGAAAAAAAACACGCGTAAGGGGAAAATATATATATAATTTAGTTTTATTTTGCTATTTACATGGTGGTAAAACATTTTTTTAAGCGTATTACTGTAGCTGGTGCTTCTATAAAAATATATAATACAAAGTAATTTTTTTTGACAATAGTTACAGAAATCCTTTCAATTAACTTAATCAAATAGGATTTTTTATGAAGTTGTATTTGTGTATTTTTATACACCAGTTGATCTTTGTTGACTTTTTATTAATTCTAATTTTTGTTGATTCATTGCATTTACAATATTATAGGATCAGACGTTAAGGCCAAAATTCATAAATCATGATATATTTCATAACTTTTCAATGCTGTATAATTTCGATATAGAAATAGTATTCAAAAAGCTTCAAAGTAACTGCCTAGAATGCCCATTGTGCACTAAAGTTTGAGAAAGGAGTTTGCCAAGTCTATGAACCCTCCTTCCATAAAACTGTATAATACTTTAGAAAAAAAGCTGTAAAATTAAATAAATGTTTACCTTATTTATTTTTAGCCTTCATACAAACAATACATGTGAAATAAACATAAATAATCCATCAAATAAAGTCTGACCTTTTTAATATCTTTACTTTTTAAACTATAGCATACGCTGTAAAACAAATGCAGGGTTTCACTAAATTTATTCATGTTGTGTTAACACGTCTAAGTGGATTGAACACAATTATGTTGTCCCAAAAAAAAATCTCAGGAATTGTGTTGTCAGCTCATTTTAAAGTTGTAGTCTGAATAAGTAACAAAATAATTTTTTAGTGTATACTGAATATTCTGAAATAGTAAGGTCTGCTTCTGCAGGATAAAGAAGTGAAGATAGATAGATAGATAGATAGATAGATAGATAGATAGATAGATAGATAGATAGATAGATAGATAGATAGATAGATAGATAGATTTAAATGGACAGATGGATGAAAGATAGATGAAGTGAACTTGCTTAAATATTCAGTAAGATTTTGCCAGGAAACATTTATTATTTTTATTAAATAAAAATGTAAAAAGTCTCATGTAAATAACTTGTGTTTGTTTATTTGAACGTTTTTATTGTATTTTATTATGTTCAGATTTTTCTGAATAGTTTTTTCCCCCTGAAGATGAAGCTTACGTGGCATTAAATAAACGATACAATACTATTATTACATATTTTAATCACATTGGTACTTTGCAGTAGTGACAGTCACTTATCAATATTTGGTTCTGAACACCCTCATTACTTTGCTTTTCATCATTACTGGGGATATTTTCAGAGATCCCCCTGGCTAATACAGTAAAAGAAATACAGTAAAAGCTTTATAGCTGAACCAGCACAGAGCTCACTTTAAGCTTTGACATCACACCTAGACTGATGCAATCTGATTCTGGGCTTTGAAATTCTGAGCTGTCTGCAATCCAGCATCATCCTTGAATGAGTGGACATTGCATTTTATGAGGATGTGAGAAACTCTTACTTGATTTCTGTAGCCTGAATCCTCTTTAGCCATGATGAGTAAGTACCTTTGAATGGTTAGTGTAAGGAAATGCATTGCTGTGTAACTGCGTAGACCTGCTTGAGAGAGATTCTGTTTTTAATCTATGTAATGCATCCAAATTTTTTTTTTGGAAATATACTCTTTTAGCATTGCTAAATTTGCTGATAATATGAAAGTGTTAGCTCTTACGTGAAATTTATGCTTATTAGCACTTGAGTGTCTTTGTAAAAATCCATTGTAAAAGGAAACTACACTTATTTTTTGTTGGCGTTGAAAGGAGTTGCTGCCTTTAAAAAAATGGAAAGACAAAACGTGAATTTCAAGAGGAAGCAGTTTTTCCTTTTTTGAGTAAGGAGTTCATAGTGCATGAAAATATGTATGAAACAAACTTTCTGAGCTGGTTAAATTGCATTGATTGGATATTGAATTATCTTGTGTATTAGTGTGCAGTTTTACACCACTAATTTCTCTGTAAGCCTGGTTTAATACTTCTGCGTCGAGTGATCGGCGTAACCCACGGCGCATGCCTTGCACTTTGCCGTGCATTTATACTTCTGTACGCTGTTTCTGTTGCTCTGCAATAACACTGCCGAAACGCTAGCAGGCAGTGAGGTTGTTTTGTTCCTTTGTGTTGAGTTTCTTCGCTGGTGTTTTGTTTTTTCGGAAGGTGGCTCAAACTCGCTCGTTTTGAGGCGGGAACCGGCAGACATGCAACAACTTTAATCATAAGGTAAACACAAAATAATAGTCTCAATCTGGAGCTCCTTCACGGGACTCCACACTTGTAAACACTCGCTCCATCGGGCTCTCAGAAGTATAAATCAGCCTTTTGTGTCATTGTTAACTCTGGATTGTTTAAATGTCCATTGGAAATAAGGTTCTGGGGTTTATTCATAGCACTTAAGATAATTTCTAGGGATGCACGATATATCTGCGGCCATATCGTTATCGGCTGATAAATGCTATTTGTAAGATTATCATTATCGATCAGATGTCTAAATTAGGTCAATATCTGCCTCGGGCATGCCTGGGCGGAACTTGTTCAGACTTGTCCAGTGCACTATGGATCTCTCCTCACATTGTTTATTTCTTCAAAGTCATCTCTCTTTATGTGGTTTTGCTATGCGTAAATAACTCCGTATGTAACCATGTTCTTTGTCATTGTAGATGTGTTTAAGTGTAACTGTGTATTTTGGTTTAAATCACCTCAGGAAAAAAATATTACATGTTTAAACATAACAGCAGCAATGCACACGTGCTAAACAAGTTGTTGGGTTGTTTGTAATCTAATGTGATTATTTGTTATTATCAACGCGTTGCTTGCCATGTGTTGATGTAAGATTGCATTCAGTTTGATCGGAATATAGGTTATTGATATTGGCCAAAAAATCTATATCGGTGCATCCCTAATAATTTCAGTCTGACTTTAAAAGTTGCTTAGTTTGGAACTCAGATGTTTGTACAAATACTTAAATGGTGTAAATGTACACATTGTAACTTCTGGCCATATGATGTTCTGTTGTTTCTGCTGCTGCTGTTGTGATTGTGTCCAAGGTGTTAATGTTATCCATTTAGTAATATAGCTTTTAGGTTTGTCACAATACTGGAATTCGATACCAGTCGGTACTGAAATTTAAAAAACGTCCATTTCCCGTGAATGTTTAAGTGCTATGGAGCAAGCTCTTAAACAGCGCTGATTTGCCATTGTGTTCACGTGCTCAACATAAAAGACTGTGATTGGCCGTGAAGGACATCAGTTCACCGAACTCACCATTGTTTACTTTAAATGTTTGCGGTAAATGGATGATTTAAAAATTTCGATACCGATTGATATCAAATTTCAGTATTGTGACAACACTTATACCTTTAAGCACAGAGGTGCTTTCAATAAACATTGACACAAAAAGATGAAACTTCCATTTGATGATAAAGTGATGCACTACTACTAGCTATGTTTCCGTCCAAAAATGCTAATTAAATTTAAGCGCAAAACTGGAATATTGCATAAAAGACATGCAAATAAAGCAGCGCTTCCATCCAACTAGCCAAAGGGAACTACATCGTCACTTCCTGATTAACTGGCACCAAATATCAAAAGTAAAAACAAAGTTGCTGCGGTAGGAGAAGCTGTGAGAATCTTTTCTTTATTTATTAAATGACTTGCGCCTCAGAAGACAAATGCAGACATGCAATGAAGGCATGGTGATGTTTGAAGGTGTGAGACGTGGAGCAATAACACTAATACTGAAATGGTTAAGACTTTTTAGAATGGCCAAAACAACATTGTTTTACAGTGTGCTCAACCTGCTGGTTTATCCATTCACACACATTTTTATCATCACATGATCTATTGACCCAATTCCACTGAGTTGTACGGTTCGGTTTGGTACGCTTTTATGGCCGTTTCCACTGTCAAAAGGTGTACTGAACCGTACCACTTTTTAGGCACCATTCAAAAGGGTACCAAATACGAGAAAGGGTACCAAAAGGCAGAGCTAGACAAGCAGCTGAACGCTATTGGCTTACAGAGATACGTCATTCGCTAACGCAACAAGCCAGAATGAAAACAAAAAACCAGCCATGTTTAAAATACACAGCCGAAAGATTACAGCAGAATTACATATACATATAATAACGAGCCATGGTCGACCCGAGCTCAAATATACCTCGTCGTCGTCTTGAGGAACAGCCACAAAGCCAAGAAGAAGAGCTGATTTTACCCTGTGCCCCTTAGTTTTTACGACCCAGTCTGAAGCGCGAGCTTTCTTGCTTACAGAGATTACAGACACAGATGAGAGGTTTACACTGACTGTAGGCTATATTTTGTGTTGTTTTTGAACCTAAATAAGAACTAAATGTCTGTCGTGTGTAGTTCTTCTGTTGTTGGAAACATATCAGAGATTGTAAGGGGCTGTATGTGTTTATATATGTTGCATTTATTTATTTATTTAATATAATTACAGACGTTACAGTAGGCTATTTTGCACTGTCATTGATCTGCAGTTATAATCAACTCATGTACATAGAAAAGTTAGTAATAAACATTTATACAGAAGTATTTATGTGTATGAAGCCTCTGTTTTGTGAGAAGTGCTTCTCATATGATATGCAAGCGAACCGTACAGCTTTACTGTAGACATTTTCTTGAGCGAAAATGATGTCGACTGAAACTTTGTGTCGTACATCACGCCCACCAAAAGGGTACCCTTGGTAGTTGAAACGAGCCATATTATAACAAAATCACATGACTTTTCCCCTCTTGGCTTGTCTCTACGCCTGCTTTTTTTTTTCATTTCTTTGCTCAGAGACACTAGGCTCTCCTATGAGCTCGATCCACCCATTGGCATAATAACCCCTATTGGGGAAGCGGGCATAAAAATAGTATGGTCCCATTAGATTGGTCAAATTTGGATAAACAGCTTGGCACATAGAATAAATGTAATTAATTGGAGCTTATTATCGCAATTTCCATTATATTGTGTAACCTTAATAAATGGTGAATGAAACAAAAATTGTTGTAATATTTTAATAATTAATTAAATGATGGCTGGTGATAGAATATGGAGGCATTTTTACAACCTTGTGTATGTTTGTACAATTTATTTTAAAGCTATTTTAAAGTGTTTATTCAAAGGGTTGGGCGATGTGGAACAATTTGGCATCGTATGATGTCTAATGTGAAACATCGCGATGGACAATGGCATCGTCGTTGTAGGTAGGGGTGAATTATTTATAAATAATTAATTAATTTATAACAAATTAATTATTTGTAGCTTACTGTTTCAACTACCTGACCCGCATGGTCTTTGTTTTAGCTACCCATAACCAAATCATAAATAAATAAAGATAAGTTACACACAAATTGCCACCTGTCAATTACTTTTTCCACGGGACTCTGGCATCAATAGGCACTGTGATCTATGTCGTTATAATGGCGTCGTATAACAAGTATAACTTGGTTGGTAAAAAGGTGCGCAACCAACCAACAGTATCTGAGGTTTTCACTGTGACATGCTACCTGATAGATTCAAAAAACAGAAAAGTCATTAAATAGAGACAGGATTAATTAAATATCACATTTAACAAATATAGTGAGACGTGATCCCGCGGTACATCCTTGATAAACTTTCTGACGTGCACTGCTCTCTGGCCCGCTGACTGCCTGGAGCTCAGACAAGCGCATGACTGTCATGTGATGTGTTTTAAGCAGTATAGTGTGAAAGGAGGGCTTTTCAGAAATGGTAGATGAAACGCCAGTGTGGACGTGGATCGTTTTCGTTCTAAAATGCCATTTTAAAACTAAAATGTGTTGGTGTAAACAGGACCTAAGTGTGTATATTTCGCCCGCATGTTTGCGATGTGGGCAGGGGCATAGGATCGCGATGCCGGCTTGGCATCGTGATGTCTATCGACCCAACCTTATTTTCCATAATTTGGCAGTGCACTCTATTTTGCTATATTTTTTATTTTATTTATTTATTTTTTCCAGCATGTTTATTGCTTTATTATGTTCGAAAATGTAAAAATTTATTTTATATTTAATGTGCAGTTCCTACATGAAGCTCAGTAAGAATTGCACAATGTTTTTCTTGGAACATAGTGTTGATAAGAAAGGGTCTGGTGCATATGGTAAGGAGAAAGTATGTCCTATAGGTGGTTTGTCAAGCCCACTCACCTTCAGAGCACTCTGCAAATTGCACTCTTTTTTCCAGAAGGGTTGCTTAGAGGGTGTCTGGTGCATATGGAGAGGAAAAAGCATGTCACTTTTCACGTTTATTTATCTGCAGAAAAGGTAATATTTGGAAAGTATAATAGGGTACTTTAAATAATGCAGAGAAGTTTCATGGTCCGGTAAGCGGTACTTGGGGTGGGCTGCATTTTTTATTTCAACTTTTTTTGACAGTTAATATTAAAATATAGGGCACTATATTAAGTTTTTCGTTATCAATCTGGCAGGTACTGAGTGATAATATATTATTTCACTTACATTTAAATATTAGATGCTTACATCTGTGTTGGCAAGTTAGAAAAAGAAAACTTAACAGCAATGTGTTGTTATCTTATTTTAAGTCTATTATATTCGTTTAGTACATAATGTCTTACTACTCAGTCAAGTAGATGGATGGAGCATGGATGTAACATACAGAACTGTTGTATTTGAAGCCAGTTTAATGCATGGAAATGGTTGCTTTTATTGAATATTTGTTGTTTTGTTTATGCCAGAGCTATTAATGAGGACAGGGGTTTTGTAGTGCTGCCATTTCATTTTGATATTTATTCGTCATCAGTTAGTTGTAAAATGGGCTAAAAACACTTTTAGAGCTGCTGTAATTTTAGCCAGTGCAGAGAAACAGCAGACGTCAAAATCTCCTGTCTTCTCATTTTTAGATATTATACATTCAAGGGCACTTGTAGATCTCTGGTGTTATATTTTAATCAATCTTTCTTTCTCAGGAGGGAGATTTCACTGGCTTTAATGTGGACGGTCAGGGGTCCTTGCGTTCTGGGAAAAGTTCAAGTGAGTATTTAATTTAATTTATTTGCTGTTAATGGAAATAAATCAGCATTTTTAATAACGAATATTCACCTTTTTGTACTCTATTAATCAATTGTTTGATCAATTCATTTCAGATTTGACATTCTCTTGTGTTTTTTAGGTTTATTTTGTATTTATTGTGAATGATCGAATGTTTTAATTCTCTTCATACCTCTCTTTTATACAGACCGTGCCCTTAAATTGGCATCATCAAAGGTGAAGCGTTCCTCAGCACCAGATTTAAAATCATCAATATTGAAAAAACCTGGTATGAGAGGCAGACGCTTTTCCAGAACTGACCAAAAATCTGTAAGAACCAAAATGGTAGTTAAAGTGGCAGCCAAAAGGGTGACCAAAAGAGAAACAAAAAAGACATCTGTAAATGGAGATAGACGTTTGAAACAGGGCAGCTCAAGCAAGACAAATGGCAGGGTACTCAGGAACCAGAGAGCGGGAACAAGGATCACGTCACAGACAGAAAATGATAAAACTACGGTGGATGAGGACGATACCGGCGTAAAGTCTCAGACACATGGTTCCAGTGCAGCGGAGAAATTAGTGTGGACTCTGACACTGGTTAAAGGTAAAGAGCGAGCCTCCAAACTTAAAGACACCCAAGGCCAAAGAGCTTCAGCGGAATATGCCAAGAGGGTCAAGACAAAAGGAGTCACCGCTGGTGATGAGGCAGAGGAGGTTTCCACAAAACCAATGGCCAAACAGAAAAGGGGCAGAAAATCTGCAGCAGACAAAGTAGCTCTTAAATCTCCTGGCACAGATGTTGGAGCATCTTTAAGTGACAGATTGTTAACTTCTTCCCAAAGGAAGCCTTTCGTAAGGCGACGAAAGCGTGGCCAGCGAAGGTTACTACTAAAGAAAGTTCACCGCAAAGTACCTGACAGTCAGAGGCAGGCCTCTAGTATACCGAGAAAGAGAAAAAGACTTTCCGTCACAGATACAGACCCTACAAATGTTCTGCAGCCAATGGAGGGACAAGAACAAGCACTCCTGGAATCCACCTCTGGAGGCCAGTCTGATGAGCTGAAACACCCCACCAAACCAACTGTTAGCGCTCGTTCTTCTCGTGTCATCAAGATCCCAAAGAGGTTCATGGATGACGAGCGCATGTCTGCTCTTCCAGAAAGAGCAGCTCTAAAGAAACCAGCTCTTACTGAGCTCCCAACAGATCTCAGCAAACCCAATACTGATTATCAAACGCTTGAATCCGGCAGCAGGCTAATGGCCACACAAGAACTGGACATCGTAAACGACGATGAAAAAAGTGTTTTAGAAAAAATGCAATCTCAGGAATTCAAACCTGCTTTGACCTCTTCGAGGCTCTCTGGTGGAGCTCGGGGAAGAGGTGGGAGAATTGGCCAATCCGCGGACCACTATAAAATATACTGGAAGCTGAAGAAGCTCACGGCCTGCCTGGCCAAACGAAAGATGCAGCGGATGGCTGGTGATAGTTCCAGGCTAACAGAGGAAGATACTGAGGAAGGAACCCAAGATAGTCAAGAAAGAAAGTCTGATCTGAAACTGCAGGACATGTATTCACCGGGAGTGGTGCCTAAAGTAGCCATACGTGTTGGGGAACATTCAGATCAGACACCGCTTGCTTCTTTAGCGGAAGCCTCTTCTAAGGAGAATGGTAAGGTTTTTGCTGTCGTACTTATAGAGCACTTTTATAGTAGAAATGCAGCTCAAAGTGCTTTGGAGTTTTACATTTTACATTAAGTACCAAGTATTTCGCATAAAATGTCATAGCTCTTATAACAAAATACAGTAAATGTTATTATATTCTATAGCATAGTAACAATGCATTTGTTAATGTTGGGGGTTATGCATTAACTAACAATAAGAAATGAGTTTATTAGCACTTCTTAGTCTTTTAGGTCTTGAATTTTTATATGACAACAATGTATCCAAAAATGGAAAGATTGTTCTGTTGCGTTTTGAAAATTTTCATGTTTGCACGACAATGTTTCTAAAAGATTTGTGTGTTACACATATCCACGAATACAGCTGAAAATTCTTTAATACATTTCATCACCTTGGAATTATAAGGTTCTCTCTGCATTCTGAATGATTTTGAGATATTGAGCTTCAAAGTTTTTGCATTTCATATAGCTGTCAGATAGAACCTTATAATTCTAAGGTGACTATATACCAGGCCAGTGTTTGGCGCCTTCTCATTGTTAGTAAACTATCTGTAGGGAAGAGGTGCTTGTATCTATGTATATTTGCCATTTGTTTAAGAGTTATTTTTGCTTTTGCTTCTAATGTGAAAGTAAATCCAACAACAACACTACTATATACACGTCATTGTTGTGCATGTCTGTTTGCGCTTGACCTTAATCTACATGCCCCTAAACGCATGCTTTGCAAGGGCACGATGTCTTAGTTTTCAAAGACTTTCATTTTTGTGTGTGTACATGAACACGACAATGGTGGCATTTTCAAAACCTTCTACTTTAAAACACAATAAATTTAAATTGATGCATATTCAGTCCAAAAATGACATTGTTGTGTAAACAAACTGAAAAAACATATAAATAAATTCCCAATTATGGCTGCAGAAATTGTTGTGTACATGGCCTTGTGGTCTAATAATTTTAATTAAGAATACAACACTTAATTGTTGGCTCTTGTCTATTAAAACCATATTAGCAGATAGTACTTTTGAATTTAATAATGTACTAACTGTTAAAATATTCATATATTAAATCACGGCATCAAATCATTTCTTAAGTATATTTTTTTCTTTTATTCTCAATGTGTTGGTCTGTTCTTTTTTTCGCTTAACATTAAGACCCTTTTTTTTTCAGTAGAGACTGCTAAGCTTGAGGACTCCACTGAAACGAGTGCACAAAATGAGCAGCAAGGTGGTGTCCCGCAGCGATTGAGTGTTTCGGGAGCCAATAAGAGGATGATCCACCTGTTGAAGAGAGCCAGAGTTCAACTCATTAAAATTGACCAACAAAAACAGCTCAAATCAGCTCAGGTGAGGTGGTTTAATCTGAGAATAATTCCATGTTAATATATATATATATATATTTAGACAATTAAAATGAACAAAAGACTCTAAGGAAAATTGAACAATAATAAAATGCGTATCAAAATATGTTAGAATTAAAAACATATTTGAAATTTTAATAATATTTCACAAGATTACATTTTAATGATTTTTTTTAAATCCAGCTTTGGTGGACAAAGAAGACTTAAAAAAATACAAAACTATTTGAACTAGTTTTATTTAACATATTTTTTTGTCATTCTTTGATATCATCTTGTGTTTTTTTGTGTGTGTGTTTTAAATTATGTTGGGGATCAAGTACATCCTGGAGGTTGTTACCGCAGAATAAAACCCGATATGCAAAAACAACCATCCTGGATGTACTTTATCCCACTTATTACATGTAAGTTCGCTACAAAACATAAAAATGAAACGTTTATAAATGTATAAATTCTTTAAATAAATGCAAAGCTGACAGAACCAAAAATAGCTGTTGGATTATACACTAACTTTTGCATTATTCAGTCGCAAGATGGTGCCAAACAGTCAAAAATGCAAAGCTGACCGACATAAAACTGGCTGAATTAAACAAATACTAACCTATGTATTATTAATTCACAAGACGGTGTAATAAATGACTGACAAACATGCAGATAAATGTGAATGTGAATGTAGGTATATGGATTTCAATGTATTCAAAGTGATTTAAAGTTCCCAGATGAGCCTGTGTTATTTAGCGGTTGTTATCTTGGGATAACATACCATGGAATGTCACTACTGACCAGTCAGAATTGAGTATTGCAGACAGCTGTGTAATAAATTTGGATAAATATGTCAACGTAGTATTTTTCAGAGTGCCACATGACTGTATTGTTATACTTATGATGGTGTTTATTCTGTGCAGCTTCTGTCTGGCTCTGTGAAAGCAAGAGAAGCACCAGCCACAGCTGTGCGCAGAGGCAGAAAGAAGGGGACGAGAAAAGTCCCAGCCAACCCAGGAGTAGCTCCACAGGTATAGATAATACAAATGACTTCTCTGCAGCTTTTTCATCGGATTCCGAGTTCAACATTGTGCCCTTTTACTTCCGTAGGCGCAATTGATCGGTGGTCCACGTATAAAGCATGTGTGTCGAGCAGCAGCTGTGGCTCTGGGACAGCCCCGCGCACTGGTCCCAGATGACATTCCCAGACTCAGCGCCCTTCCTCTGCACGAGAGAGAGGGCATCACTGCTTCACCTGTGGAAGAGGGTACACACCTCTCCTTTCCTCATTCTGTCCGCATCCATTATAAGTGACGTTTGCTAATGTCTTGGAGCTCTTCTGACCTGTAAATTTGTATTTTGTTTGTTAGTCGACTCGACTTGTAATACACCTAGTAATTTGTTCACTGTGGACTAGGAAGCATAAAAATGTATAATGTTATTGCAAGATTTGTAAATATTGTATTTGGATTTAGAAAATATGATTAAGTTTAGTATTGTGAAATATAGATATTTTAAATATTAATTATTAAATTCCAAAATGTAAAACTATTTATTTTATATTAAATGTACAGTTCCTAAAACTACCTTTCTATTTAAAGCACTTTACATTTTTATATTATTGCTTTGAAACCCAGCCTGCCTGGATATTATCCTGTTTATTATTAATAATATTAGTAATTTATTATATTTGCATGTAATGTAATTCTGCATTAAACTTTTGATTGAAACACAATATTTTGTGTTGCTGAAATATCCTTTCTATGGATATGGAATATGTGTAACAGGCAATTGTAATGATAGTAAATGTGAAAATAAAATGATCCTGACGTGTGTTGCATTCATAATGCACAACATATGCAGACTGCATTGTAGACCGTATCAAAAACTCCACGAGAGAAGGTCTGAGATCATCCGGAGTGCTCACATAATGCACAAAAACAAACAAACATGAAAATAGAAACAAATGATCACTATACAAATAGCAATCTGTCATTACACTTACTCAGATAATTGTAAAATGCCTATTTGTTAGCTGCAGTTCATCACCGTCCTCTCAGTAGTTTTTCCATTTCGTCCTTAACCATTATTTGACATGCCCAAAATGCCCATATTCTTATGTTAGATCCTTTTTTTTTGCCTCTGTCTCCCTCTTTCAATGCCACTTGAAGATGTTGCATCTCACTCAGAACCTGAGAGTGAAGAATCTGTTGAGCCAAAGCCATCATTTATCAAAAGCCTTCCTTTGGGCTGTCGGCTAAGGCGCTGCAATCGCTGCAAGGGCTGCAATCGGCTGGAGGACTGCGGGAGATGTGTGTTCTGTCTGGACAAACCTAAATTCGGAGGACCCAACAAGAAGCGGCAGAGCTGTGTGTAAGTCAACAAAGAGTTATTACGAGGTTAACCGCAAGGTGTTACGCTGTGGGCAATGAAGTCAACCTCCGCCATGCTTTTTAGGGTCATACCATTTTTTTATGACTGTTTTATTTTTGTTTGTTTTATTAGTATTTCCTGTATTTGATCCCATCCCTACACTTGTTT
Source organism: Danio aesculapii (assembly GCF_903798145.1). Classification (NCBI taxonomy): domain Eukaryota; kingdom Metazoa; phylum Chordata; class Actinopteri; order Cypriniformes; family Danionidae; genus Danio; species Danio aesculapii. The sequence continues at coordinate 11,242,050 of NC_079453.1, forward strand.
TTGTATTTTTTCAACAGCCTAAAGAAGTGTGCAATGATTGAACGGAACAAAATGAGAAAATTTAACAAAGGTACCCTACTTGCCTCTTGAAACGTAAATATTTAACTATTAAGTCTTCCAATCAGTGTTAATGTTTGGTATTCAAACCCAATAGATGAAGCTTAAGATGTTGCTGGTTAGTTTGTGTGGTCAGGTTTGAGCTTTTTATTTGACCACCTCTCTTTGGCGCAGTCCAGGTGAAGCGGCGTCGGCCATCAGCGCCCACTGCCATGAACAGCAGCGAGGAAGAAAACGGGGAGGAAAGAGGTGATGATGGAGGAGGACTGGCTCAGTTCAGCCCGACCAGGAGGCAGCCCAGACGTCGGGTCACCCCTCGGTCCTACAGAAAAATGCTGGGCTATGATGACTCTGACACTGAGAGTGCCAGCTCTGATCAGACAAAGCCCAGCGGGACACAAAAGACTCAAACCACTGGTAGGAACTTTAATTATGCAGTTGAAGGCAAAATTATTAGCCCTCCTGTAATATGTAAAGATTTATTTATTTATATATATATATATATATATATATATATATATATATATATATATATATATATATATATATATATATATATATATATATATATATAGTTATTAATTATTTATTTCACAATAATTTTTTTTATTTGATCTTATTATTATTATGTTTTTTATTATTATTTTATTTCTTTATTTATTTTTCAAATATTTCCCAAATGATGTTTAACAGAGCAAGGAATTTTTCACAGTATGTCTGATAATATTTTTTCTTCTGGAGAAAATCTTATTTGTTTTATTTCAGCTAGAAGAAAATCAGTTTTACATTTTTTGAAAAATTTTTTAAGGTGAATATAATAAGCCCCTTTAAGCAATTTTTTTCCCGATAGTCTACAGCAGTGGTCCTTAACCTAGGCGACCATTAACCATTTTTTTCCTCATTGCTGCAGCTCTGATTCAAGTTTTATTTATGCAAAAAATTGCAAAGCACTGCAGTGTTTGGGTGTTCTGTGTTTGTCTAAGATAATTAGTCTACCGAATTGTGTATATTCCATACAAGCTGAAGCTGATCGGTCAATTCTTGTCACGTGACTTGCAGTGCGCTTGCAGAATTCATTAACTGAGTGCGTCTGGAAGGTGCAAGCCGCACACCTCGATTAGAAACAACGAACTTGCGCCAACTCTAGAAAAGGCGCGACATGCGAATGGCCCCTAAAAGGTCACCGGCATTTGCGATATTTATCAGTTGATCTTCTTCCTGCAGATGCATGGTGAATTAACCTGATTTGCTGACAAATGGATTGCGGATCTATTCCCTGGCAGTTCGTGGGTCCTTCACTGGGCCTTTTCCCCTTAGCAAATAAACTTTCCAAAGACGTCTGTTTCTTACTCATTTTACTGCTTGTAGGTTAAATTTGGGCGCTCAACCAAGATGTAAACGAGAGAATATGGTAATTTTTCAAAATAAAAGACTTTTCAAAATCAAAGATTGTTCAGATTCAGATAATAAATAGCACGGAAATATTTAATGATATCCGGTACCAATTGATCCACGAACCGGTAATGGTCCGTAGCCCGGTGTTTGAGGAATAAACAAACCATCGTTATACATTGACCTGACTAATTACCCTAACGTACCAAATTAACCTAGTTAAGCCTATAAATTGCACTTTGAGCTGAATACTAGCATTTTGAAAAATATCTAGTAAAATATCTTGTAGTGTCATTGTGCCAAAAAACCCCGAAATGAGTTATTGAAACTATTATGTTTAGAAATGGTAAAAAAAAAAAGATTCTGTTAAAAAGAAATTGGGAAAAAAATATGCTGGGTGCCAAATAATTCTGACTTCAACTGTATATCTTCTGTTCTGGTGCTTTGTTTGTATTAGTTGAAATAGATTGTCATAAATGCTTTGAATTTAGCAGGTACTACGGCTACCTCTGCTGCTCCTCCAGAAGAGACAACAAAGCAGAAAAGACAAGGGCTTTATAGAGCATTTTGGGCTCAACGCAGAAATGATAAGGTATTGTGACTTGTTTTTATTTCATGATCTAAAACAGGCAAATATCATTAATGGAGCTGGAAGATGTATTATGGTTTAGGACTGCCATAATTTAGATTTTTATTTATTTACTGTTTAAATGGTAGGATTAATTGTATGGCTGTACAGTTAGATTAATTGTACACCTTAATTAGGCAAGATTATCATATTGTAATTGATATATTAATATTTTATGATATTAATAGTACAAAGATTAAGCATAATTTTTATTATGCGATTGATCAAAATTGCAATAATATTAAATGAATTAATATTAAATAATATTAACATTAATGCAATACTTTATATGACGCAATTGATGTTCATTACAAAATAAATGTATTAAATAAACGGGCCTTGTTTTGGTCCATCAATAATACCTCATTCAGTTGCTGAATCAACTCTAAATATAATGTCATCCTCTTTAACCCATTGTCCAATGAAATGCATTTGGCAACAGACCTGATTCATCTCACGTCTCTTTCTTTAATATGAAGCTGCTCTTACCCTTTTTCTAGATGCAGTTATTCTATCTATCCATCTAACTATTTATGTGTCTATCTATCTAATCTATCTATCTAATCTATCTATAGCTACTCTATAACAGCACATCCTAACCAGGTGTTACGTGACTAGTGTTTTCCTTGCATAATCGGAGACCAAGCGTCCCACATAAGTTTTGTCACATAAAAAAAAAATGCTTATCACTTTACGCCTGGTTAGGACATTGAGTGTGTTTGCATGCATGTTTTTAAACTGATTTTGGTCACACAAATGCATAAACCCGTTATCCTTCATTGGAGTAAGGTCTTAAAGGGCTTAAACATAAACAGTTTGTGTTTTTGGAAGGTCCTCCTGACAGAAGCTGTTGATATTTTTGCTATTTTCATGTTATCAGACACATGAAATACAAAAATAATAACTTTTTAACCTTTAAGGTTTGCAATTTAAACCCAATTAGTTTAATAAACAAAGTAAGTCTGTCATTTATAGGCTAAAAGACATATGCATTACTTGATAAACGCCTATTAATAATAATGCTAATAATAATGCTAACTAGCATAGATTCTATACAGGCCTAATCATTGGCTTGGATAGTTTTTTTTTTTTTTTTCTGCAAACGAATGTGTTTGTAAACATGCTCAGTGTTGGAGTTCTCCTGCCTTTGGTGTTCAGATGGTGGTGGAAAATGTCTTTCCCTTTGCTGCCCATCTTCATTTCTTCTCCTGCTCTCTTTGGTGATGGTCTTCTTCATACATTTTTTTTTAATTGTGGTCCCACTTTAAAGCTGCCCCTTCCCATTCCCCCTATTCTGGTGTTTTTGACCTTCATACAGAAACTTGAACCATCATCTTCCTGTTCTTCATCACTGGACCCTCCAGCACCTTCCCATCATCCCTTAACCCTCACAGAAAGTCCATCAAAGAAGACCAAGCGCAGGCTGCAGTTGCAGCTGAAGCGGCTGCCGGCCAGTGTTGTGCAAGCGGCCATGCTGGGCTTGACTTTACCACAGAGCGAGTCACAGAGAGTGCCGTGTGAGAAGCCAGTTTTCACTCATTGCTCCTCTGTTACTCATTCTCAGAGTTCGGTCGAGCACACGCCGTCCAGCGTCCTCACTCAACTGACCAATGGCTGCACGCAGAGGGGCAAGTTGTCAAAGGGGTCAATGAACAAGATTCGGGTGGACTTTAAGGTCAGGGATGTTCTTTATACTTTTACAATAAATAATTACAATTAAAATGTTCTAAATAGATGGAAAACATTTTGAATCCTTTAATGTGACTTAAGAAAATAATATTCAGTTTTACTTAATGTTCTAATGAATGATGCAGGAGGACTGCAACATCCAGAATGTGTGGTTAATGGGAGGGTTGAGTATTCTCACTTCAGTTCCTATCATGCCCCAGTCTGTGTGTCTGCTCTGTGCCAGCAAAGGCCAGCATGAGGTAAGTTTCAAGCCATCACTAGACATCACTGAATCTTTAGCCATATTTCTTCATAGCAGTTCACAGATCTAGTGTTGTCACGATACTGGAATTTGGTGCCAAACGGTGAAATTGTAAAAATGTCCATTTCCTGCTAACATTTAATCGCTGTTGAGCATGTTCTTAAACACCGCTGGTTTGCCTTTGTTCGTGTGCTGAAATGATTGTGATTGGCCCTGGAGGTCATCAGTTCACCAAACTTTCCACTGTTTACGGAGTGTAACCACAGATACATGGATACTGGAGCGTTTTAAAGCTGTGAAGATCAGTTAATTGATCAGCGGATCGTTTGTATATCAGCTAATGAACAGACAGCTGATCTTTGCAGCTTTAAACCACTCCAGTGTCTCTGTATCTGTGGTTACACTCAGTAAACAGCGGAGTTCAGTGAACTGTTGACCTTCATGGCCAATCACAGTCATTTCTGTTGAGCATGTGAACGCAATGGTAAATCAGCGCTGTTTAAGAACACATTCAAATGTAAGCTGGAGATGGACATTTTCAGTACCAATTGGTAATGAAAATTCAGTAACAACAGTACACAGAACTGTCCCTCACAGAATGTTGGTGAACAAGAAAAATGTCAGTGGGTCTCATTTACTAATAATTGCATACGTTTTTTAGATTTATATGCACTTTTGAACTTCTCACAAAATGTGTGTATGCATAAACTCATTCTTCTGTTAGTGAATTGGAATTGTTCTCAGGAAGGAGCCTCTCACATTTACATAATACACACCCACACCAGCTCCATATAAGGGCTTTTCGCAGAGAAAATTATAAGACGACAAATTTTTGTTAAGACAATTATGCCAACGAAACAAAAGAAAAAGAACTTCAACGATAATTAAGGTTTTTATTTTGGATGAGAGAAACTTTTTAGATATGAAAATATGAGCTAAAACGCACTGCTAGTTGACATTCATAAGAACAGAGAGGCGTGCGTTTTACAATGCAAGCACAGGCAACCACACTATACCAGTGGTCTTGATGCTCAGGCACTTTTTCTGCAGAGTTGACTATTTTCAGCTTCAGGCACACGCGAGACCAATTGAACAGCACTTGATATCAATTGAACACTATTTTAAAAAGCCGTTTCTTTCCGCAAAAGAACACATTTGGTTTGTATGGTGTCTGAACAGCCATTCAGCACTCTCAGAAGACACATTTGTCAACTCTCTAAAGGTGCATCACAGTCACAGTTGCCTTCAGTAGAAAATAAAAACAATCACAATATCAAGTTTTATGTCATTCGGTATTGATAATTATTGAATTTTTTTTCAATAATTTAGGAATATTAGGATTTTTTATTTATTTAATCAACCATTTATTTTAATTTACCAACATTACTAAGGCAGATAGCTTTAATTGTCAAAAAAATAAATATCCTGTCTCTTATGTCTTATAATAAAATAAACATAAGTGTAATAATAAACATAAGAGACTCTTAAACTTGATAAATAAAATGTTACAAGGTATGTGCAATGATTAAGTGTAAATGCTGAACAATCAAAGCGAACTTTAAGGTAGATCAACATCTGTAAGATGTCAATAATAATGATAATAGTGAACTTTAAACTGTCAACAAAACATATTATGATAATCAAATCTGAGCTTTACAAAATTGTAAATTTGGATGACTACATTACCCCTATGCTGAAAAAAATCTTTTAGATGGGGAGCTAGTGGCTGTGATGCACAAGAAAAGAAACCAAAAAGCCACTCTGGTGACATCCTTGGATCTTTTTTTATTCACAATTTCCTCACTGCTGTTTGTCACGGCACTCATTTTCGCATATTTTTTATTCTGACATGAGGTGGCGATGACTGACTAAACCCAGCCGGAGTCCGTTCGCATATTGTGTCCACACATATTGCGTGTAGATTCACCATTTTCCGTGCGCTCGCGCTTCCCTTGCATCTGTGGTAACTAGACGGCCATCAACTGTTTTCTCAGAGGATGACAAACAGAAAACCCATTGCTGCAGTTCTGTCGGATGAATGCCTGCTGTGCCAGCTTTATGCCAAATCTGGACCAGAAATCTTTGCTACCTGGGATATGTCTCAATCTATGCCCTTAAAGTAATATTCTGGGGCTATATCTTAATTTTTGACAATGTTGTTCGGTCAATAAATACCAGAAATACTGTTTTATTGGCCCAGTCCTAGCCTCCAAACACAAGGTGAGATACAATAATTATCCTTTATATAAGGATGGAGCAGTTGATTGAACCTGTAATACATGTATGTAATGTAATATTAATGTAGAATGTCTAATTTTCATTCACCTTTCAAATAATATATCTAATTATATGTAAGGTTTTTTATACAGTACATGTTTATAAGGCCCCGCATGTATGAATGAGTTGTTCTTAAAAAATTTTAACACATTTATTTATTTGTGAAAACATCACATTTCACGCATAAATTAGATAGTGATTAGTGAATGAGACCCATTGTTTTTGCAGAAGAATGAAAGTCGGTTACTATCTAAATTTGAGTTTGATTCATATTTCCAGATGGTGTACTGTCAGATGTGCTGTGAGCCTTTCCACCATTTCTGCCTGCCACCAGACGACCGGCCGAAGGAGGAGAACAAGGAGAACTGGTGCTGCAGACGCTGCAAGTTCTGCCATGTTTGTGGCCGCAAGAGCAAGCAAGCAAAGGTGCTTTTTGGTTTAATACTAATATAGTTGTGGTAAATTCCAACAAGAGCATAGAATCCACTCATAAAAATGGAAATAGCTGTATATAGCTGAATGTTACAGAATTTGGCAAATATTTGATGCATAAATCAATGGTTGTGTTGTATATCAAATTATGACACCTAATCAATCAGACTTCAAGTTTTGAATGTAAACATTTATATTTGACTGCAGTGATGTTGTGTTTCTCCTCATTTAGCCAGTTTTACAGTGTAAGAGATGCATGTATTGCTACCATCCGTCCTGTTTAGGACCCTCGTATCCTAAACCTGTCAAACTGAACACCTCATGGGTAAGTGGGTTTCTTAGTATTATAATTTTTTAATTTTTTTACATGTTGTATCAAATAATTCCAGTTTCATTCATGTTTGTTTGTTTTTTTTCCTAGCAAAAAGTTTCAACGTTTTTTTTTTTTTTTTAAGTGAAGTTTGCATTGTGTTTTGGTAGGTTTGTATGCTGTGTATTCGGTGTAAAAGCTGTGGTGTGACTCCAGGAAAGTCCTCAGACACTTCCTGGAACCATGAGCTGGAACTCTGTCCTGACTGTAGCAAACTCCATAGCAAAGGTTTGACTATTTAGACACCTTGATAGATTTTTATGTAAGTCTCTCAGAAGATTCAGACCATGCAGGAAGGAATGCTTAATTTAATTATTTGATGATGCAGGTGCCTTTGACAGTGCAGAACGTTTTGAACATACAGTACAGCACTTCAGAGTCACACTGCTAGTGATCGACAATTATGTACATTTGACAAGCTGAACGCATTCTGTACTGTACAGAAGACACGGCAATGAGGAGATTGATTGACAATGTTCTACAGCCAGTCAGGACACAAAACGCAATGCGCTATTCAGGAAAAAAAAAGCATGTCAATTACACAAGAAAAATCTGCAAAACTGCGAGGCCATGAAAAGTGAACCACGTTATAGGGGGACCACTGTATTTCTTTATTTTTATAAGTACGATGTTTGTTTTTGATGAGGTTATCATTACATCTAAAACATGACTTTGTATTTTTTTTCATGGTATTCTGAATTATATTCCTGATAAATATTTAAATAGTTTTGTAGATGTGTAAAATGTTTTTATTCATACGAACTTACTTGGTGTATTTTTGTTATGAATTACATTTTAAAAAAATTATATTACAATTTTATTTGCCTTTCATTTACATTTATATTGGATTATGCATTTATTTCACTGATGCTTTTACCCAAAACAACTTCCAAAGAATAATATTACAATGCTATGCTTGTTTGTTAGGACCTCTGGAACTTAAACATCATTTTGTTTGCTTGATGGCATCTGATGACTTAATTTTTTTTGTTGTTGTTGTTTTCTCCTAGGGGACTTCTGCACCGTGTGCCTGAAGTGCTATGAGGAACATGAGTTCGACAGCAGCATGATGCAATGTGCCCGATGTGCCCACTGGGTCCATCCCAAATGTGAGGGGCTCACAGGTATGACACGTTTCCACAGTTTTACCCCTCTAACAGACAACACATGGTCCAGCATTTCCCTCACACCTTTTCCCCGTCCTCAGATGATCTGCACGAGATCCTGTGTCGTTTGCGAGGGAAGAGTCTGGTGTTCTCCTGCGCCCCCTGCAGTAAGAGTTTCTGCAGTGGCTGGCAGGATGTGGTTCAGGAGGTTTTAAGGAACGGCCTGGAGAAGATCATGAGTGGACTAAAGAACTCGCTGAACATCAGCCATCTCCGCTTGTGTGCTCTGGTGAGGAACTGTTTAGAGTTTGTTTTGTCTGTTTCATCGATTGGATGACATCTTGACGTATCAAATATGCTTTATGTACATGAACAGTGTGAGGCCTGTCCAGATTTTGAGGTCGTAAAGGGACGTTCGGGCTGCTGTTTACATCCTGTAGAAAAGAAGCTGGAGAGCGGCCTGTACACTTCACTGGTGGGATCTTATTTTATTGTGAATGTTCACACTCCAGTTTTACAGTTAAGATTTGTGTGGTCTAATATTACTGTATTCGTAATATTTTAATATGAAACACACGTCAGTAATTGACAAACTGCTCATTTTCCAGAATGAATACAGTAGTATCATGGTAAAGACAGGTCAACACTAAAAAAATGTTTATAAAATTCACAAAAACTGGGGTATTATAGTTTTTAAAACTTTTTTTTGACACATTATTATTTAAAATGTATAATAAAATAAAATAAGTTATTAGATTTTTTTTAATGTGGCAAGTAAAAATCTTTAGTGTTTAACCCTTTATAAGTCTGAAATTTAACTCCTAATGGTCTTAAAAAGTCTTAAATTTGACTCGGTGAAACCTGCAGAAACCCTGAAAAGGATTCAGTGTGGTTTTATTTGAATAGTAATAGTTTGACAGATTTATTAAACATGTATAAGTGACCTTTAGTTTAAAATGACCTTGAATATAAAAATTGTATATAGATTTTCACTGCAATTAAACCATGACTATCAACAGCAATTAATTTTGTTATACCAGCAAAGGAATTTTACATCAGATTCAGTTTTCTACTTGATTGTTTTTTTTTTTTATGATTATTAATAAAAAAGTTAAAGGGATCCTGTGGTCCACTTGGCTTGTTGTGACATTCACATTACATTCTAACTACATCGTCCATATACAAACTGTCTGCGGATCTTTAAAAAGGCTTAAATCCCATACTATAAAAATAAGGCCTTAATTAGTCTTAAAACATCTTAAATTCATGTTTCGGAGGTCATTAAAATATAAAATCGAACCAACCCCCTAAAGAAGTCCATTTATAGTCTTTGGCGAACCTAGTGAAAAACATCCTTGTGGGGATTTTGTGTAAGTAATTAACATTTGTGTGGATTTCGCCCAGTAATAAACGGAATTTTCTGCAGATTTTTTTTTCTATTTTTTTTTCTTTTTCTTTCCTCGCATGACCAACAATGCCTGCAGACACTCACAGCCACGAATATAACGTGTCGATGTTGCTTATTCCTGAGCTTTTTCCACAATGTGAAAGCAGCGCTATGTTATTCATACAATCAGTTAGACATCTTAAAATGTAATTTAAGCCAAATGAAACTTAAATTTTTTATTTCAAGCTATTTTTAAAAGGTTTGCTGCATGATTTAAAAAGTTCTGGTAGAGATCAGTCAACATTACTATTATTGACCTAACCTTTACGTGAAAAGTCATAGCAGTTTCATTGAGAAATACTTCAATACTTAAATTTTTTAACAATGGTACTAATCAGAAACCGTGTGTTCTCTGTCTTTTCAGAAAGCATTTCATGAGGATGTGGTAAAGGTGATGGTGGAAAGGCTGAGAAAAGAAGAATATCTTCTAGAGGCACAAAGGCCCACAAGCCAAGCTAAACTGTATTACATAAAGGTAATGTGTCTTTTATTTAGACCTATAATAGCTACTGGAATATTTGAATGCAGTGCTTATGGCATAGTGGTGTTTACAGGTAGTCAATTTTCAATGTTGTTTTCACAGCTTGTAGAACAAGCTTTTAGCTGGTTCAACAGTCAGGACCCCAAAACCTGGAACTCAAATGTGCAAGACTTCCCACGGTATGAACTGCATTTTTCTTACTTCTAATCAATAATAAGTTGTTCTGAGTTAAACAACTGCTCTTTAGACTGCAGATTAGCCTATTAATTCATACATACTTTACACCAGGGATTCCCAAATTTCGGACTTCGGTCATGAGGGTATTCAAATCAGACCCAACTCCATTTCATATTGCAAGATCATGCGTAGAGAATTCAAATTGTAGATTTTCTTCATTAATAAATACACAAAGCTTGTAAATAAACTGTTTAGTTTCTCTTGTATTATTGTAAAAAAATCCAGGTCAAGATAAAAACACTGGCTCTGTTGTCGTGAAATCCAGTGATCATATGAGGCTTCACGTGATGAAGCGGGCTGAACACTCGAACCTGCAGCATATTCTTCATTTGACAGCTGAAAATGTCCCCAACCTTCACAAAGTTGGCATATATATCTTCTCACAGTGTTTGAGTCAACCTATCGCTGTGAGTCTGTATTCACCAATGAGGGCTCTATTTTGACGATCCATGCGTAAGGTGCAAAACGCAGGGCGCAAAAGGAATTAGGGCTTGTCGGAATGCACTTTTGCTAATCACTTTGCGCTGTGGTGCATGGTCTAAAAGGGTTGTGCTTATTTTCTTAATAAGTTATAGGTGTGTTTTGAGAATAAACCAATCAGAGTCTCATCTCCCTTTCCCTTTAAGAGTCAGTTGCGTCACGCCATAGCGCATTTGTTATTTACATGACGGATTTATTATTTTCATTACAGTGTGAGAATGAGAGATGAGCCTCTTTATTATTAACTTTCACTTACGCTATCGTGGATAGGGAAACCTTGTACGCACAGACATCAATTAGCCTATAAATAATTAATTTCATTTCTTGAGTGCAAAATATTTGTTTCAAAACTATTTCTAAATTGAGTTCTAATTTCCAGCAAACAAGTAAATGAACAATAATAACGAAGTGTGTTCAAACAACTGAGTTATATCCAAATACACATGCTATGCCCCATATGGTCTAAAACCTGACAGGTGGGCAAATCTAAGCTTGTTTTTAGTTAAACAAATATACAGATCTTCTTGTACGCTCTCAAATAAACGCTGCTGAAGTGCGATTTAGTTTATTTATGTAACAAGTATGTCTCCAACATTTATTAGATTTGCTGGGAATATTTATGAATGTCTCCAATAGACCTACAGTGCAGCATTAATGTGTCCTAAAGTAAAGTGAAACGGCTATACCTCGCGATTGCTGGCCTCATGCATCACGCACCTGGCAGTCAGCACGTAACCTTAAAGGGTTAAACAAATAATGCACAGCACTATTAAAAAAAAAAAAACATGACTGAATGTTTTGAATAAAAAAGCTGTAATGTAGCCATGGCGGGATCAATTTTGTTGTGGCGCCTTGCCATGGAAGAATGAATGTAACCGGTGAGCCATCTGACAAAAAAGTGCCCTTCTGAATCAAATCAGCAGGATGCCCATCTGGATCTTTCACTTTGAAGACACTACTGACTATGTTTACATGGACATCAGTAATAGTTATTTGCCTTAATCTGAATAAGACAATAATATAATTGCGTGAAGTGCTTTTTAAATGTTGATTCACCAGGCTATTCACGTCTGCAGAGTCTCATGTAAGTTTGGGTGTCGATTGGAAAGAAAAAAAACTTCCGCATTTCATGTGTGTGAAAATCCCTGCTGTACATTATAAGATTTATAACTCCTTAAAGTGGGTACAAACCATTAAACATATTTACTTGTAAATGTACGCAGGGCCGGATTAACATAAGGGCTAGGTTGGGCTGAAGCCCCAGGGCCCACGGAAGGAGGGGGCTCTTGATTGACTGAACAATTCATTTGCGTCATGACATGGGAAATGCCTTTTTGCGCTATGCTTACGCATGTCGATAAAGTGATGTATTACTTTCGGTTTGCTGCTGATTAAAAAGAGTGACAACGCTAAACTGGGACTTGGAGTGCCTGTAGCCCAATTAGAATATTGAATAGTCCTGTTTTAGTCCCCCATAAAGGCTGGTTTATACTTCTGCGTCAAGTGATCGGCGTAACCCACGGCGCATGCCTTGCGTGTAGCTGTGCATTTATACTTCTGCGCACTCTGTTGCTCTGCAATAACACTTTTAAAGCGCTTGCTGGCAGTAGGCTTTTATGTTCCTCTGTGTCGAGTTTCTTCGTTGGTGTTTTTTTTTTTCTGAACACTACTTTAACGTACAAGTAGCTCAAACTTTAATCATAAGGTAAACACAAAACAAAACTTTCCATCTAAAGCTACTTCACAGGACTCGACACTTGTAACACTCATACAAAAACATATATAAAACATAAAAACAACATAAAATACAACAACAACAAATATAACAGCAAAAATGTATACTTTTGTGAGGTGATTAAAATAAATTAAGCCCTTGAACTTGCTATAGCCCCAGGACCCAATGTGTTTTTAATCCAGCCTCGAATATACGCCATGTCCTTTCCGTTTGTTTTCTATTTGTGATGTTTTTAAGTTAAGTTCTCCTTTGCTCTCTTGTGTTCTAGCGGTATGCTGCCCGAGGCCATAATTCCCCCCAGCAATGAACACAGTTATGCACAGTGGCTCAAAGATCAACATCCAGGAAGCCCACAGTCCAAGGGTAAACACACCAGTTATACATTTATGGCTAATGCTCTCCGCTTGTTTGTGTTTTGTTTTATTCATTTTTTTTTTATATAAATCACAGATCAGCAGAAAATAAACTCCAAGTCTTTGGATGAAAGGCAGTGCTCACTCTGCCAGCAACATGGAGATGCCAAACCCAATGTAGGTGATGCATCGAACAGTTTTGTGTTCAGAAATGATCATCTGTCGAGCTCTGTTAAGTTGTATTGTCTATGTGTGGTATGTTTAGGATGCTGGTAGACTGCTGTATATTGGACAGAACGAATGGGCTCATGTGAACTGCTGCATATGGTCTGCTGAGGTGCAGGAAACCAACGGAGCTTTGCTGCATGTCCATAGTGCTGTTGCCAGGGGCCGCTTCATGGTTAGTAACACTGTTAATGTCATTAGATTAAATAATAATAATAATAGTAATAATAGTACTAATTTTAAAATCCAGTTTGAGATTAAATAATGTTATATTACAGAGCTGCACAATTAAAGATAAATTGAAAAATCACATTTTTCTGTTAAAATTGAGATTCTCCCACAAATCAGAATAAACAACTAAACAAAATACAGGGTTCCCATGCTTCTTGAAACTACTTGAATTTCAGACATATGGATTCAAGGCCTGGAAAGTACTTTAAGGGCAGATATGATGAAAATCTATTTTGAAAGCTGTTTGGACTGAACTGGCTGTATGTATAGTGTGTCCGTGATATAAACCCAATAAGTCTCTTTTTTAAAAAAAAAAATGTATGAAGTTTCCTGATGTTAAAATAATACCCAAATCTCAGCGATTTTGAGGCCCACTGCAATGTGATGTAGGAGTGCGGTTTTCCCCATCCACCAAATTGATTGACAGGCACCATGTTTTTATAATAATATACACATCCACAGAACATTTTTTGCGAATAAACTCGGATTAAAATATATGTTAGAACTTTCTGTTTTTTTTTCATAAGTTTTAAACCAATTTAATAGAGAGCATGTTTGTAATAAAGACAGTAAAATCGCTATGTAATTCTGGCCGCATGGTGTGTACTGCAAACGGTATTTGTGTGAGACTTATCATTTCAGAAAGGCCGGAATAAACTCCACCACAAATACATCAAATCAACTTACTTGGTATTTTTGACAAGTGACCTTATTTCAGCTTCACCCGAGTCTGTCTCTGTCAATGTGCTGTTTATCTGACGTAACAGATGATGACAATCAGACGCGCACGTGGGAATGGTGGGTGGGAAGAAGCAGCTGATTTGCATTTAAAGTACATATAAAGCTACAAAAACAGGTGTTTTCTGACACCAAAATGGGCAGATTCTGGAGGCTATAATAAATAGTCTGATGAATACTTTGAGCTAAAACTTTACAGACACATTCTGGAGATGCCAAAGGCTTATCTTAACCTTTTAAAAACAAACACAAGTCCTTGAAAGTGCTTAAAATAAATTTTATAATTTTATAAATATGATTTGTTTATGGCTTTATTTCAACAATTGTGTCAAAAACAGAACAAAAAAATTAAGAGAAATCTGAAATGTCAGTCTTGCACAATAACATAATAACATAATGCATATTTTTATCAATATTTCAGATACCACATTTGAAAATTACCTGTATTTAATTCAACAAATTTGAATAAATTTAAAAATGACTAAAAATAAGTTTTTAAAAATTACTCTGTCATTTTTAACATAAATATTAAGTGTAAGTGAATTACAAAGGTTTTAAATTAATGCTGCTTTAAAGTCCTTGAGCGTTCCCACCTTCATGTAAGTTACATGTTCAACACTAGAAATTCTAACAAAATATTAATTTCTTTATTTTAAGTTGTTGAATAAAATAATAAATTAAATGAATTTTTTTTAGATAAACACTTTGAATATAATTCAATCATTACCAAGACGACACATTTTTCAGCTCTGGATGAATCAGCACTTTTGACAAATATGTTTAATTGGCGATACCCACTTCGATCATCACCATATATGTTAGTGGTAATATGTTCTATTGACCTTATTCTTCAATGCGGAAGTACGCTCGTTTTTGCGATTGTTTTAGAACTTCCAATTCAGTCGCCAATCGGAGAAATGTCTAGGAATAATAAACGGCAGAAAATGGTCAAACTACTCACTCTACAAACAAGTGTTTGCATAATTATACAGATATAATAGAATAATATAATTTAAAAAATCAGTTTGCAGCATCACGCAGCAGAATAAGCTGTTTTTAATGTCTCAAAATGAATGGAAATGAATAAGACCAAAAGTCTCAAGCCAAAAAGATTCAAATGGCTGCGCCCGCTCATACACTTTATTTATGATACTGTGGGTTTAGAAGACTTGGCCTACATTTACATTTAAATTTAGTCATTTAGCAGACGCTTTTATCCAAAGCGACTTACAAATGAGGACAAGGAAGCAATTTACACAACTATAAGAGCAACAGTGAATAAGTGCTATAGGCAAGTTTCAGGTGTGTAAATTCTAAGAAGCAAAGCATTAGTAATGTTTTTTTGTTTTTTTTTGAGAGAGTACAGTTAGTGGTATAGCCAGAGAGGCAGTTGCAGATTAGGAAGGAAAGTGGAGACTAAATAGTTGAGTTTTTAGTCGTTTCTTGAAGACAGCAAGTGACTCTGCTGTTCTGATTTAGGTAGGGATTTCATTCCACCAACTGGGCAGATTGAATGTGAGAGTTCGGGAAAGTGATTTCTTCCCTCTTAGGGATGGAACCAGGAGGCGACATTAATTCACAGAACGCAAGTTTCTGGAGGGCACATAAATCTGCAGAAGTGAGAGCAGATAAGAAGGAGCAAAGCCAGAGGTCGCTTTGTAAGCAAACATCAGAGCTTTGAATTTGATGCGAGCAGCAACTGGCAGCCAGTGCAAACGGGTGAGTAGCGGAGTGACATGTGCTCTTTTGGGTTCATCAAAGACCACTTGTGCTGCTGCGTTCTGAAGCAGCTGAAGAGGTTTGATAGAATTAGCTGGAAGCCCGGCTAGCCGAGAGTTGCAATAATCCAGTTTGGACAGAACAAGAGCTTGAACAATGAGGAGCTGCATGTTCAGATAGGAAGGGTCGGACCTTTCTGATGTAATAGAGTGCGAATCTGCAAGATCGAGCAGTTCTAGAAATGTGGTCAGAGAAGTTTAGTTGGAGAAGTTTTGTTCTAATAGTTTGGTCTAATGCAGTTTGGTCTAAAGCAGTACGTTTCCTGTATGTTTCAACATCAGTATGTTTCCTTTCATTGTCAGAAGTTAAATAGATATTATGTGGGAGATTCAACAGAGAATGCGCTCTTAACAATTAATTGTGCACCTCTGTTTTGTTATATCATAATACCATCAGTTTCATGTTGTTATTCATCCCTTTAATAAAAAGAGTGTTATCTGTTTAACCAAATTGATTAAAATTTCCTCTTTTTACTAGCGGTGCGAGCGGTGTGGCCAGACGGGAGCAACTGTGGGCTGCTGTCTAACCTCGTGTCAGAGTAACTACCATTTCATGTGTGCTCGTTCCAGCAACTGTGTCTTCCAGCACGATAAAAAAGTCTACTGTTACAAACACCGTGAACTCATAAACAGCAAGGTGTGTATGAAAACCAGTAAATAATAGGTAACACTTTACTTTAGGTCACAATTCATGCTATTAACCACTGGCTTATTACCTGCCTATTAAGATATTAACAGTTCGTTAGTGGTTATAAAGTATGATCTTATTCTGCATCCCTAATACTACCAAAAACCTAAACTCAACTTCTACCTTACTAACTATTAAATAATAGCTAATTCATAGTTTATTAAGCTATTATTGTTAGTTAATGGTTTGTTAATAGTGTGAATTGTGACCTAAACTAAAGTGGTACCAAATAATATGTTATAGTAAGGTGACGGTCACACAAAATGCATTTTCCCCATCCAATGTGTTACTTTTCTAATGTTTTTCCTGTGTAATCGTACTCCTGATGGACGTGTGTGATGGTTATGCTTGCTTTTTTTGTGCAAACAAGCATTCTGTGTGAGTGGGCCTTGAAATTGTAATCGAGCGTAAGAATGTAAACAAGCTTTTTCTTTTTCTAGATTGAACAAGGCAATGGGTTTGAAGTTGTTAGAAGGGTTTATGTAGATTTTGATGGAATCAGTCTACGTAGGAAGTTTCTAACGGGCTTGGAACCAGAGTCTGTAAACGTGATGATTGGTGAGTAAATCTTTGTGTTTATCTTTTTCTTGTTGCTACATTAAGAATGAGAATGAATCATGTTTCGTTATTTATCTAAACAGGATCTCTACACGTTAAAAATCTTGGGGTGCTGACAGAACTGTCTGCAAATTCTGGGAAATTGTATCCAGTTGGCTACCAGTGAGTAATATCCTTTTTTTCCTAGTTATTGTCCAAAAAGAGTGAGAGAAGTTTAGCTGTTACCAGTGCACTAGTGTCATCTAAATATTGCACATAAACTAGTTGACTCTTTGCATGATGTGATATTCCGTAGATGTTCCATAGAAATCTGTATTCATAGTTTGATATGGTCTTAGATGTTCTAGATGGTATTGGAGCACAGTTGACCCTCGCAGACGATGCCGGTACACTTGTAAAGTGTCAGAGGTGCGACCGTCAACACGCTGTAGAACCCCTAGCTTCATGGTGGATCAGGGAGAAAATCACACAATTGTGCACAGTCCAAAAGCCCAAAATGGTTGGTACTTAAATGTTTATTTATGTGTGCTTTATTATTTAAACAGTTGAACAGTACAGCCTGTAATATTTGTAATTTGTTTTTAATTTTATCTTTTATCTACTAACGATATTTTTTAATTGCAGATGAGGATGGCACAGATAGCGAGTCTTTTTCACCTG
The DNA here is from genome assembly GCF_903798145.1 of Danio aesculapii. Lineage (NCBI taxonomy): Eukaryota > Metazoa > Chordata > Actinopteri > Cypriniformes > Danionidae > Danio > Danio aesculapii. The sequence continues at coordinate 11,259,853 of NC_079453.1, forward strand.
GGCTGCCCCTTAGCACTCCCTCAAAGACCAAACAAGACTCAGGGTCCGGAGGTAAGACTCCTGGGTACCTACACAGCAGGAGACCAGCAGGAGGAATGTCCAGACCATTGCCTTCGCCCGGTAAGATTGTGTCCTCCAAAAATTAAAATTCTGTCTTTTACTCACTGTGTGTTTAATTTTAATCCCATTAGGCTACACTTGTAAATACAATTTAGGTTTATATATTTGCATCTATATGTATATGTGCGTGCTTATTTTTTTAAAACCTGAGTGATTCCAGCTCAGGTGACCAAAAAAACAGATAAAACTTTTATAAAATGATTCACATTAGTTGTTAATCTTATAAAAAGGTACAATCAATTTATGTAACGAACCGATTGGTTCATTTGTTTTAAACATAATTGGTTTTAGCTGCGCAAATAACCTAGTGATTAAGTGCATGGTTTCCCCTACATTCATTCTTTTGTGGCGAGGCGCCACACCAAAGTTTATCCCGCCACAGCTACATTACAGCTTCTTATTTGAATCATTCAGTCGTTGTTTTTTTAATATTGGGTTATAATCGCACCAAAATGTATTAAAAGGTAAGTGAGTTATAGCAGCGCAAACTTTTCTGTAATCGTAGTAGTGCTGTGCGTTATTTGTTTAACCTATTAAGGTGACATGCTGACTGACTGACTGACAGTTGCGTGATGCAGGCTAAACTTATAACTTTCAGTTAAGATGAACACAGTTTATATTATTATACTTTATTTATAGATCAAGGCCCATGGTTTTGCTTGCAATGACTTTATCTTGCTGGAGTTTATAGCCGTTTCACTTTACTTCAGGACGCATTAATGCCACTCTGTAGGTCTATTGGAGACATATATAAATAATCCTAGCAAATCTAATAAATGTCGGAGACTTACCCGTTACATTAACGCACAAAACGTTTATTAGAGAGCGCACAATAAAATCTGTTTAATTTAAGAAAAGACCTGCCATTACAGCATTACAGCAAAATTATCTTCATCAATTTGACATGACACATGTTGCAAATTCTCACAACATAAACAACTTAAGAAACGTGCGGCATTTAGTCACAACACAAACAACTTTAATAACGCAACCTTTCAGTTAATCATCAATTGGGCTAATGATTTATAAAAGACAACTGAATCGTGTAGTTAGAATATTAAAATAAACAAAAAACTCACATTTCAAACGCATCCATATCTCAGCAGGGTCCGTCATGGTTTTGGGTTTCCTTGAAACATTTTCGTTGTGTTATGTGGATATTTGCAAGTGTTGTGACCAAATGCAGTGCGTTTCTTCAGATGTTTGTGTTGTGACAAAAGGCAGCGCATTTTCTGTTATTTGTGCTGTGAGAATTTGCAACATGTGCTGTCAAACCAATGAAGATCATTTCTTAATTTGCTGGTATTTTTGTAATCGCATGTTTTTTTCCTAAATTGCAGCACGTTAAGCTTTCTCGGTCACAAAAAACCCCCTAAAAACCCTAAATATAAAAAAAAACACAATGTGCATCATGCACATTCATTTGACCTTCCATATTTAATAAATTCATTCATTTTATGATGCCCAAACTTTTAAGAATCTTTTACATTTTGCCTACTCCTGACTTTATTAAAAATATGTAGGCTTTATTGAAAATAATTTTTATTTTGATGATTGACTTATGAGTTTGGAACAACATGACAGTGACCAAACAACTGATTTTTCAATTTTGCATGAACTATCTTTTTAACTCTTCAATATTCATATTAATGTCATGTTTGTGTTTTCATTTTGCCATCCAGGAAATGCTCTTTCCACATCCCATCACATTTTGACCATCAGTGATCTTGACGAGACTAGACGTTCAACAAGAAGACTTTCCACTCGCAGTCGAAATGCCTCTCCTCCACCTGTGGTCCTTTCAGGCCCAATGGCTTTGCGATCAGGTGGCTCGATTAACCCCAGGTCACTATCATTTAGTCCCCCGGTCTCACCACTTGGTGCAACTGAGAACCACATGAGCACCACCTCACCTCGACGAAGAGGAAGGCCACCTTCTTTGTCTCCCTCTACCATCACCTCAGGACCCTCTCCACCACAAGCAGCTCTCCGAAGTCCATCTTCAGCATTACCTTCAACTGTCCACCACTCCCAACGACTTCAACAACCTTTCACAACCTCACCACATAAAACTGACAAGGTTGTTCAAGATTTCTTATCAGAGCCGGAGGAAGCTGCAGGAGCACCAGTCCTCAAGTCAGATCATGAACTGCTGTCCCCACACTTTGATCCAGACACAGATGTGGCTGTGGCCTCTGTATTGAACGCAAAGCTTGAATTTGATGAGGCTTTGCTCAATGAAAATGTTGCCCTGGATTGTGATCCTCAAGGTGTTGAGGGAGAACTGGAAGAAGAAGCCTGCAAATACAATGCTGGCGGGAAGGACCTATCATCTATTGCAGAGATGCAGATGGAAACAGATGATGAGGTTGCTGACCATTATCTGAATTTCTCTCGCACAGTTGTGGTCTGTGAGCCTGCCAAAGACACACAGACAGGTCTCACCGTCCTTCCAAACTCAGGGTCTATCTCACAGCTAGATGGAGCTGACAATGACTCAGAGAGTGATACAGGTGAAGCCAACGCAGATGACAATACTCAGGAAGTAGGTAGTAGCTTTCTTAGTCAGGATGCTGAGCCATTAAACATCACTGTTCAAAACAAGGAAACAACCCTTGGTGACGGGCAGCTAGTTTGCACAGAGATAACAAATCCACACACAGCAGAGTCTGTTGACGAGAATGCTCAACCAGAGACTCAAAACATTGAGCAGGTCTGTGAAGAACAAGAAGTAAGTTCTTTAGAAGATAACGCAAATTTGCTTGTTGATGCTGGCTCTGATTCATCCAACCAACAAGAAATGTCCTTTACTGATGGACTAAATGCAACAAACCCCATCCTTTACAAAGGCAGCGATCTTATTGCAACCCAAGAGGAAGTCTTGGCCAAAAGCGAATCCACTGAGGGTTCACAAGAGGTGTTCTTGGACCACACCAGTGGGAATTTTGTATGCACTGTTGACGGCAGAGTTGTGGACTCCTTAAAAAACACTGTAGGTCCCGACGGATCAAGGGATTCTGCACCAATAAACAAGGAAAATTTTGTTTTAAATAGAGCTTTGTCACCTGTTGAGAAACCAGCAACAGCTGTTACATCGAGTGCCACTAGAACATTTCATGTTGTCGCACCATCTATGCCTGCAAAAAGACGCTTTGTTACCATTCAACCTGGCTCCCAACCTAAAACCTTTCAGATGGCCATGCCTGTTGCTACTTCTATTCCAATATCTGTGCCAATCAACGTTGTCTCAACTTCTCCCACTTTTTCAGTTGCACCACATGGTACTCAGTTTACTCCCTCACCTGTTGTAATAAATGGTTTTGGAGCTATACCAAAGGAAGCTCTGAAGGGTCGTAGAATTGCCATACGCATTGCCACCCCAAAACAGTCTCTGCCCCATTGTGTGCCTGGTACACCTCCTACACCCCAGGTTCTTCTGGTCAACCGTGCAGGACAGATTCTGGTGAAAAACCCACAGAATAATACATACCAAATACCTAGTGCAAATTCCCCCTCGTATACCCAAATAAGCCAGATTGCAAGAATAATACACAGCAGTAACGTCCTCCAGCGGCCTGTTCCTAAAGTCACAGTAATGCCAGTGCCGCAGCTTCAGGCTTGTCTTAGTAAATCGTCACCAGCGCGTATCATATCTTACAGTAGCAACAACGGAGCAGCACCACCAACCCAGGTGCTGATCAGGAGGATTCCTCAAAGTTTTCCTGGTAGCCAATTGCACGGTGTTAGTCCACCGCTAGAAAAGGCTGCCTCAATATCTGAAGGTGGACAGAAAGAACTGGCCCAGGTCATAATTGACAAAGCAATGGCAAGTCACCGTGAAGTGGCAAATGCCACCACTGCGAGCCCTTCTCTTCTCGGTAAACGCCTCTCTCCTGAACTAAAGAAATCATCAACTCCTCTTCGTACTCAACCCAACATCTTGTCCAACTCTCGGTCCCAAGTCAGAATCAAGAGAGCATCCTCGGTAACTGAACGAATCGGTGTGAAAAGATGCAAGACAGACTTCTTGGATCAGATGGATCCTAGTTCCCAGGATGACCACAGCAGGTATGGCCAAACATTTTATAAAACTATTCATAATTGTCCAATCTAGTAGTTTAATCCTGGCTCCTGGAGGGCCAAGGTCCTACAGGGTTTAGTTCTAATCTTATTCCAACATGCATTGCTGTGGTTTTCAAATAAGTTTGCAGAGCTTGATTAGCTTGATAAGGTGTATTTAATTAATGAAGCTTAAAGGCTGGTTTATACTTCTGCATTGAGTGATCTGCGTGACCCATGACGCCTGTCTTGCGCGTTGCCGTACATTTAAACTTCTGCGCACTGTTTCTGTTCCTCTGCAATAACACTTCTGAAGCGCTTGCTGGCAGTAGGTTTTTATGTTCCTCTGTGTCGAGTTTCTTTACGGGTGTTTTGTTTTTTCTGAACACTACCTTAGTGTACAAATAGCTAAAACTCGCTTATTCAGAGGCAGAAACTGGCGGATGTGTAACAACTTTAATCATAAGGTAAATGCAAAACAAAAGTTTCCATCAGGAGCTCCTTCACAGGACTCGAAACTTGTAAACACTCGCCCACACTCGTCAGTGCTACCAAGCTGAAAAATCACAGAGTTTGCGCTACGTCGTTGCGACGTGTAGTTATATTTTGCGTTGGCGTCAGACATGGCGAGGGCTATGCGACCCCGCGAAGGCTGTGCCAGAGCATACGCATGTGCTTGACGTAGAAGCATAAATCAGCCTAAACTCTAAAGACTTGTCTATTAGACTTGTCTAATCGTTGACCTAGGTCACAGGTGTCAAATCCAGCTCCTAGAGGGCTGCAGCTCTGCACAGTTTAGTTCCAACCCTGTTTCAACACACTTACCTGTAGGTTTCAAACAAAACTGAAGGACTTAATTAGTTTGATCAGGTGTATTTAATTAGGGTTTGAACTAAACTGTGCAGAGCTGTGGCCCTCCAGGAACTGGATTTGACACCTGTGACCTAGATTATTTTAAGGACAGTGCTTGTGGGGCTCTAGAATGCCAACAGTGCATCACATGTGATGGTATTGTTTTGTGCAATAAAAGTCCACCCCTCTGACGTTTTAAAGGGCACATAGTGTTCTGTGGTGTGGCAGAAATATGAAGTGTCCCGAATCGTGGCTGGGCGCCGCGGACAGCCGCCGACTTGAAGCGCCGTTGTGTGTACCCTGATAGAAACCTATGTTTAGAATTCTGAAATGCATGGCGCTGAGCGTCGCGTCACGCAGAGCGGCGCTTCTGGTGTGCGACCTGCAGACAAGTTCGTTATTTTATTTCCAATGGAGAGACGCGCACATGAGGCAACTCGCTTGCACTTTCCAGCTGCACCTAGTTAAGATCACAGGGAGCTTCTGTGACCGCGAGAAATGCAAACGGCTGAAGTTTAAGGTAGACGAAATGAAAAGTACACGTTTGCAAACCTACCTAAAGATACAAACAATAATTCCGATTAGAGCGATAATGTGAAGAATATTGATCTTGTGTTGAGCCCAATGAGCCTTAAATCTAAAAATAGAGCAAGGGTGTTCCTTTAGTGATATCGCTTTGACTCACACGCTGAAAACGGCGGACATGAAACAACATACTGAGTATATGCTGATGCGCGCCTGTCAATCAATATTGGTGGGCGGGGGGACCGCACTCTTGCGTCATGTTGCGGTCGATCTGAAAACTGCTCAAATTGGTCCACAGTTTTTATGTTGTTAAATTGAAAAAAAAAAAGGACTAGGTGTGTTTATATCACCCCAATGTGACGCTCTATACACTATACCTACACACATGTCTGTCCAAACATCTTGAAAAGTAGATTTTTCACCATAGGTGCCCTTTAAAAATCTTCAGTTCTTCAACAAATACGGATCCTAAAATCCTTTGAACCCTGCATTTAACCAAACACTAATTGATTAAGACAACTGAAAATGTTCTCTAAACTCAATGCTTTTGTTAAATTCATTCTTATATTATTATGTAATAATAGTAATGCTGTTTTGCTAATGTTTAGATCAAACAGGGTTAGAATAAAGGCCCCAAGTGTAAAGGAGGTGCTCGACTTTAATGGATCTTTCGACCCAAAGAACAATGAATCCAAGGTTGCTGAGCATGAGAGGTCAGTGATGACAATTAAAATAATAAAGTCCTATTTTTCCTCAGACAATCACAATCTGTTTTTATTTGTATTTTTTTTAGAATTACTCCAAAGGAACCAGTTGCGACCCATGCAAATGACTCACAAGACGGTGGTAAATCTCAAATTTTGAGCTCCAAACTTGGTGATTCCTCTGACTGGGCTCCTTATGCAGGTGAACATGAGATTTTGTGTTAACTTTACATTTACATTTGTTGAAGTTCCTCTTGCTAATGTGAAAAAAAACGTTACTCTTTGACTTCAAAAGCGTATTGCATGTGTAATTGTTTTAGGTTGGAGTTCAGATGAGGAATCTCCATCTCCTGGCAAGCAGGAGAAGTGTGCCAGTTTGTATCAGCCACACCTGATTTTTCAAATTACCAGTGAGGATGGTTTTAGCGTAGAAGCCGACAGCATGGATGGTCAGTTTCAAGCATTCTTGTAATGCCACCAGCTTTTGGTTTTCATATCAAGTTTTGGCACATTATATGTTTCTCATTCTGTGGTTGTTCAGTGGCGTGGAAAGCGGTAATGGATGGTGTCCAGGAAGCACGGATAGGCTGTCGGATGGAGCAGTTGCCCTTCAACAGTGTTAATGGTGCCAGGGTCTTGGGTGTTCTCCATGATGCAGTGCTCTTTCTGCTGGAGCAGCTGCAGGGTGCGCCTCTCTGCCAGAAACACAGCTTCCGCTTCCACCAGCATGAAATTCCTGAAGAGGAGCTGCCGGTCAACCCCAATGGCTGTGCCCGCGCAGAGGTCTATGTGCGGTAGGTACCAGTAAAATCAACCTGATCTCATGTGTGCTGTAGTCACAGTCTTTTGTTCACTTCCATAGTCTTTCTTTTACTCTACAGGAAATCTACCTTCGACATGTTCAATTTCTTGGCATCGCAACATCGTCAGCTTCCTGAATCCAGGCCGTGTGATGATGATGAGGATGACATTATGCTCAAGTCCAGCAGGTTAGACAGTCTGCAAGATAATATGTGATTTAATATATGTTTGTATATAATGTTCATGTACAACTTCCTTGACAACTGCATAATATATATCTACACCCAATCTGGCCCTTTCTCAACTACAGATCGCTTTTAATGTACTTCAACATAATTTATCTGAGTTAAAACTAGTTTTAAACGCTGATAAAAGAAAACTTATGCTATTTTCTAATTTAAAACAAACTAAGCAAAAGCTAGGTTCTATTACTACTACTCATGGTACAGAGATTGAATTGGTGTCCCAGTACAAAAATCTTGGAATTTTAATTGATGATACACTTTCTTTTAGTTCTCACATTCAGCAGTTGGTGAAAAAATTTAAGGTGATTTTAGGCGTCTATTTTAGAATTAAGAACTGCCTTTCTTTTGATGCTAAAAAGAAGCTGGTTGATGCAACATTTATGTCTATATTGGACTACGGTGATGTTATCTATATGCATGCTTTGTCTTAAAGTCTGCATGCATTGGATACTGTTTACCATGGTGCACTAAGATTTGTAACTAATTTTAAAACCCTTACTCATTGTGTGCTAGGGTAGGTTGGTCTGCTTTGTCCATTCGTAGGCTCAAGCATTGGCATGTCCTTGTTTACAAATCTAAACTGGGTTTACTCCCATAATATCTACAGGATTACATTTGTAAAGAGCCTGTTCTTAACTATGGCCTTCGGTCAAAAGATATTTATTTACTGTCTGTTCCGAAAGTGCGAACTGAGATGGGGGAAAAAAGGCTTTTTAATATACAGCACCTATTGCCTGGAATAATCCACAAACACAGTTGCAGTTTAAAAGTGTTGATTTCACTAAATACTTTTAAAAAGACTTTAAATGATTTAGAAGTTGAAGCACAGGCTTGTAGATGTTTTTAATAGTTTGTCAGTGTCATTTATGTTAATTGTTTTTGTTTGTTAGACCCATGTGACATGTGTGCTGCCTAATCTTGGCCAGGACGCTCTTGTAAAAAAACTTTTTAATCTCAATGTGTCTTTCTTGGTAAAATAAAGGTTATAATAATAATAATAATAATATGGTTGATTATTATTAGCCCTCCTGTGAATTTTTCTTTTCAAATATTTCCCAAATGATGTTTAACAGAGCAAGGAATTTTTCACAGTATTTCCTATAATATTTTTTTATTTAGAAAGTCTTATTTGCTTCATTTTTGGAATAAAAGTTTTTTAAACCATATTAAAGTCAATATTATTACCCCCATAAGTCTATAGAACAAGTTTTTATCATACAATGACTTGCCTAATTACCCCAACTTGCCTATTTAACCTAGTTAAGCTTTTAAATATCACTTAAATATTAAATACTTTCATCTAGAGGTGTGAACCTACACTGTTCTCACGGTTCGGTTTGGTTACGATTATCATGCCATCGCTTTGGTTCAATTTGATATCTTGGTGTATCATGGTGCATTGACAATGCTTTTTACACACAGTTTTATATTTTACTTCACTGCACAAGAAAAATGTATAAAGATATTTATATATTATTTGTAATGCAATTTTGCCATTTAAAACAGTCAGAATTGTGCCTTTAAATCTCAAATACATGCACAAGACAACATGAGCATTTATTACAAATAAACTAATGTAAATATCCCGCTTGCTTTCTGAGCCCTGTCGAGCGAGTTAAGCACATAAGATTGGTCATGCGCTCAGACAGGGCTGTGTTTGGCTCTAATGGTCTGGCGCTCATCACCGATGAGTGACACTGATAAACGGCAGCGGCGATCACAGCTGATCCATGAGAGATTAGGAGAAAAAACTGACTCTGCAGACACGCGCTCGTGTCTGGATCCAAAAGTATCACTGTAACAGCCTAGAGGAGAGAAAAAGTCACGCCAGCAGGTCAAAGAGTCAAAAGTGAGAGAGAGAGAAATGGAATTTACTTTCATTTTATCAATCACAGTGAAATAGGGGCTTCTGCTGTAACTTCAGTGTCAGTGAAAGATTTTCTTATGCAGTGAATTGTGCACAGCTTCTGCGTTTTTAAGTATTTGAAGTGTTTTAATTACTCGTGCTCGCCTCCCTCACCATAGTAAACTACCGCAACATAACTAACACATATGAGATAAATGACATCAGTATGTAATAACCGGTTATGATCTATTACTGAACCGATAACGAATTGTTCGCCTCTGCATTGCGGTGCACCGAAGAAACAATAAATTTTGACACCTCTACTGTCATCATGACAAACGATAAAATGAATCAGTTATTAGAAATTAGTCATTAAAACTATTATGTTTTGAAACATTGAAAAAAAAACTTTTTTTCAGTTAAAGAGAAGTTGGGGAAAAAACTAGATAGCTAATAATTCTGACTTTAACTGTATATACAAAATTATTAGTCCTCTTGTGAAATTTCAATTCTTTTATTTTATATCCCAAGTGACGTTTAATATAGCAAGGAAATTTTACCTTCTGGCTGGAATAAAAGCAGATTTTATATATTCCTTTAATCATTTCCAATCAAAGTCCCCCCTTAAGAATTCAGTGACTTGACTAATTAACCAAATTATCCTTTTTGAGCCTTTAAATCGCACTGAATTAATACTGTTATCTTACAAAATAACTGGTAAAATATTATGCAAATTGATATTGCTCAACTTTTTAAAATGTTTTAATATTGTGCATCTTAATGTGGTGCCTTTTAAATAAAATTTAGATGAAATGGTTAAGAATCTAATATCAACCCTATGTGTTTTACAATATGAAGGTCTGTGTTGTTATCAGAGTATTTTAAAATTGAAGCATCGCTAGTGTTTTTGTGTTTTGTAACTTTTATTTCAACATCCCTTCAGACGAGCTACAAGTACAGAGTTGCCAGTAGCTATGAGGTTCAGGCACTTGGAGAAAACCTCAAAAGAAGCTGTAGGAGTTTACAGGTAATCTCGTCCTCTTAGAATCATGGTAATGCTGCACAAATACTAGCTTTGTAAATCTAAATCCACTGCCGTGCAATAAAAAGGAATAGTAAACTTAATTTAAGAACAGGAATCAGTGCAATCATGTTTGTCTTGTCTTGACGATAGATCGGCTATTCATGGTCGGGGTCTTTTCTGCAAGAGAAACATCGAGGCAGGAGAGATGGTGATCGAATATGCTGGCAATGTCATCCGCGCAGTTCTCACTGACAAAAGGGAGAAATACTATGACAGCAAGGTAAATATAATTTAAACTACTAACTATAAATAAACTATTTTTAAAAAATCATTATTATTTACTCACCCTTGTTCCAAATCAGTTTCAGTTTTGAAGAATGTTTGAAACCTGTACCCATAGACTTCTGTACTACATGTCTTTCCTTTTATTTGGCCGTCAATGGTTACAGGTTTCCAACATAGTTTTTTTTTTTTTATTGATTATTTTAGATTTTAAACTACATACAACGAAGCTCGATCCTCCCAACAAAAAAGTCAAATAAAACAGTAATACTGCAATAATAGGTACAAAATCAGGATTGAAACATATTTGCTACTCATATTTAACCAAAATTGTACAGTTTTCTTACTGGCTCCATTTAATTTAGGCTGTGGTGTATTCCAATCTATTAATGTCCAGTAGATGGAACCTCTATGAAAGATCAGCGGGGTCTTAAAATGTCTTAAATCTCAAAAACAGTAGCCTTAAAGTCTTAAATTTACTCAAATATTGTGTTGTAGGTCTTACATTTTTTTTTAAACGGCTCTTAACAACGCTTTTTTGTTCATGTATTGCTACCCAATCTGGCCATTAACACCCATACAATCCATCTCAATAAAATGTTTTATTTAAAATGTAATGTAATTTTTAACTCTATTTACCATAATTGTTTAATTATTTTCCTCATAATAATATTTGTTTAAAAGTTTCTCATGCATTTACTGCTGAGGACGCTGACCTGGCAGACTGCTGTGCATACTTTGTTTACTATAGTTTTTCAAACTTTTAGAACATTTGTCCATATTCTTTTAAGAAAGTTTATGTTGAAAAAAAGATGTATGGATACAAGTAGAGCTTGCTTGTTTTGACACAATATTTAAAATAGTTTGCAAAGTAATATAAAAAAATGTATTTGTTATTATCAAATTATTATTATTATATTATTAAATGTATTAAATTATTTTTAAAAAATTTATGGGGCAAATATATATATATTCCATCTGGGCCATTTGAAAAACTCCTTAGCATTCAGCCCTGTATTAGTCTAAAATTTGATTCATAATGGTCTTAAAGTCCAAAATTTATTTTAGTGAAACCTGCAGAAATCCTGATCCAGCCATCATTTTCAGGATAACATTCTTCAAAATACATGCATTTCTTTGTGTTCAACAGAACAAAAAAACTGGCTTGGTACAATGGTGATAATTACATTTTTGGGTAAACCATCCCTTTAAGGTCACAATATATGCACAATACAATACTTTACACAATATACTACACAATATGTACTTATTATTGTTTATTAGGGGTAAGAAAGAAGTTCGAAATAACAAATAGCGCTATATTGTTTTGAACATTTAAACATATTCCACATAATAAACCTACAGCTAAAATGACATGGATATGTGTGCATAAGGTCTGCGATATTGCCTTCATGTAGTTTTTTCAGGCTCATTTTAAAATCATTGACGTTTCTTTTCTAACGCTTCTACCATCTGTCTCCTTCCTCTTCTCAAAGGGCATCGGCTGCTACATGTTTCGCATTGATGATTTTGACGTGGTGGACGCCACCATGCACGGAAACGCGGCACGCTTCATCAATCACTCCTGTGACCCTAACTGTTACTCTCGAGTCATCAATGTTGAGGGCCAGAAGCACATTGTTATTTTCGCCCTACGGAAGATTTACCGCGGTGAAGAGCTCACCTACGATTACAAGTTCCCCATCGAAGATGCAGACAACAAATTGCACTGTAACTGCGGGACCCGGCGCTGTCGACGCTTCCTCAACTAAGGTTTATTTGGGATATTTTGGTATGAGTGGCTATTTTGGAAGGAAGACACTCAATATACAGGTGCTTAAAGGTGTAGAGATGAATGTATTCTGAAGGAAACCGCATATTGAAAACGATCGGCCAGATGTGTAGCGATTATTTTAGGCCACTAGCATGAGCTCTATTTATCATCCCAAATACCCATTAACGCTGCTGAAATTGTGACTATAAATGAATACCCTTTACTACTTTAGTTCTCCTGCTTTGTCCCAGCATGCCTTTGATAATCTTGCCACAGATGATGGCTGGTAATGCAGTAGATCAATTCTGGAAGGATCCTTTACAGAGGTTTTCATAGTGGAAGATGCCCTGATGTTTGAAAGGGTGTGATTATTTTTGCTACTGAATCTGAGGAGTTCTTATGACGACTCTTCATCAACAGCACCTTAATAATAATCTTAGCTTGTTTTCCCAGAAATGTAAGCAGTGTACATATTCCCAAGATCCTTTTAGGCAAACCATGAGCGATCGTACGTAGTTGCAGCTTGTTCTCAGAACAATTACATTCATGTATTTCGCAGTGTTTTTATGTGGGCGCAAATGAACGGATCCCTTACAAGAAAAGCAAATTAAATTCCTGTGACTGCCACTTTAATTGAATATAGAGTAGTTTTACTCGGAATTCATG